>NW_027116139.1:176744-204910 GCF_000696795.3 Halyomorpha halys
CTTGCATCCTCTTCCATTCCTGACAATCCTCCGAGGTGCCTGAAAAGAAGCTAATGTAAACCAGCTAATGTAAAATGTCATTAGAGTGCTACCAATGGGTAGTTTCTCTACACGCCTGTAACATTCCAATTTAACTTAGATCAGATTTACTGAATGTATTATAATGTACAGTTGTAAATAGCAATAAATAAATATTTAAAAAATAAATAAAAAATTATTTCCTCAGAATCGAAATTCAACAATGTGGCTCCGTATCTGTCTGTTCAGTCCACAGGACTGAGATTTATGGTTTTGAGGGGAATAAGATAGAAGGGTCACTTTAATTGGGTGGAAGACCCAGGAAATAACAACATTAGCTCCACCTACACAGGGGTCACCCATGTGGGACTCACAGTAAGTAAGCGAATCATCTTCTAACACGAAGTAGTGATCTATCATCTCATTTCAGCAATATTATCTCCCTAAATCTGAATTCATTTAAAGAACTAATATAATTATATTACTTTGGGTAAGCCCTCTTCTCATCGCTGTCTTTTTTTCATCTTCAATCAAACCCTTCTGAAAGGGATTACTTACTCTAAGTTGATTCAGGCATTACTCCCCTATAAACCAGATGGGGACTGTCCAGTCAAAACAGTGTGTATTGTATATCTGTGTTTATGAAGCATAAAAGAACGTAGAGTTGAAACTTCCTTTTCTTGATCAATTTGTTTCTTGCATCTAAGCCAATACTAAATTTAGAAGTTAATTAATACATTATGTTCTTCCTAGACCTGTCAATGGTAAAATTCTTCAATAGTCAACTCTTGGAGGAGCTGATTCCTTGAGGAATACTTTGGCTCAGGACCTCAATTTATAATTAGACAACAATAGAATATTCGATTGTCTTCCGCCAGAGGACTCAATCTCAACAGCCCTTTTGTTTTAGTCCTGTTTTGTCCTTTTCTCGTTTGGCATCCTTTCAAAGATCTTGCAGACCACCAGGGAGCCCTTGATGAAGCCTATTTCTGTATTGAGGAGGGAGTTGGCTCTAACGGATATAACTGCGTCATTTAATGTCGCACACTAAAACGGCTCATTACCGCTGTAGGCGTCGTAATTGGTTTATTTTGAGTTGTTGAGTGATCCGAGAGGATTCGAAGCTTCAAAAGTATCAATGTAACCTACAATAAATTTTTTTCATAGTTTTTAGTAGAAATTATTGTACTTTTATTACAGTCTTGGTGAGTTAAATAAAGAAAATAAAGGCTAGTGTAGTGTAATATTTAAAAGATTGTACTTTGGAACTCAAAGACTATCGATCGCTCATAGGGGTTGTATCACATAGTGATATGTGATATCATTTTTGTCCAAAGAATTTATATCTTCAAGTAGAGGGCTCTCAAATGGAAAAAAAACCGACAGTAATATTCAAAGGGAATAAAAGAACTGACTATAAAATGTGGCATGTGCATGTAATATGATCAATATTCCTCCTTCGTTCTCTCTCAAGTTTAAGTGCTAAGTGCAGAAAACATTTTTACTGTTAATTCTTTATCCATAAATTAACTCTATTTATCATCAAATATTCGTTTAAAAAAATGGATTAATTTTTGATGATTATTATTATAAATATTATTATTTTTTTTTTCGTACCCTCCTAAAAATTTTAATTGGTTAATGATACGTACATATAGTGAGGTATGCTATAAGTACAGCTGGTATCATCAATCCAAGGCATCCTTCACACCCAGCTATACATATAGCATACCCCTGTATGTACGTACCAAATACCCACCAAAATCTTTACAGGAGGGTATGAAAAAAAAAATGTACTGCTGGCTATGATGGATCCCTTGGATTGCCTTTTGGCATTATAAGGTTAGGTGAAGGTAGTAAACATAGTTGGCTTACGCCAGTGGATTTTTGGAACGGGGAGAGGCCGTTTTGCTGGTGGAGATGATTATTATTTTTTTTTTTGCGTACCCTCCTGTAAAGATTTTAATTGGTATTTAGTACGTACATGTATGCTGATTATTATTATAAGATAATTTATTAATTATCTGACTTTTCAAACAGACAATTATAGCGAGTAGGTTGGTCGATGAACGACATGTCACCATCTCACAAGAGATCATAACAAAAAAAAAATGCAATCCTTCCCCATCGGACCCGCCCCGATAAGAGCGATGATCCTATATCACTTTTGAAATATTAGCTTAAAACGGGAAGAGGAAATTTTAAGATAGTTAAATCGAGCAATATTTGAAAAGCGCCTGAAATTGAATTAAAGTCGTTTTTCAATTTCAAGCACTTTTTAAATATTGCTCGATTTAACTATCTTAAATTTTCGTCTTCCCATCTTTCCATAGCTTTTCTATTTTATACACCGGGTTTCTTCCAAACTCAGTGAGATCATATAACTTAATTATAATGATTATGACTTATAATTATAATCCAACACTGCATAATATCAAAGTCGGTAGCGAAAATTATAAAATGTTCAAAAAGATCAACTTTTGTCTGATTTTTTTAGCTCTGATTTAAAAGGAGGCACTTAGCTAGTTTTCTACTGCAGCTCAGTTAAGAAACATAACAATAACTATTTTTAAAATAACATAAGTTCTATATATAATCTAATAAGTTAGATCTTGTCCTAAAAACTCTCTTGTCCCCACATCCATTTTGTCAATGCCACGACTTTCTCTCAAAGAAGTTTATTGATTTTGTTACTATTTCAGTTTTGTGGAATTCATTGATCTTCGATGCCTATGTCAATCAGGTACCCTTTGAGCAATACTAGAATAAAACTATTTTTTTTTTTTTTTTTTTTTTTTGACAGCGGAAGAGCCATTCCTTATGAAATCACCAGAATCCCTTTCCCTCGGGTTTTCATGTGTTTATTAGAAATACCAAATAAATAAATAAAAAATATGAAAAACATATTTTTTACTTAATTAGTGTTATTATGATCGATTTTTTAAAATTGCGAAAATAATCTAATCTTACCATTTTTTTTGTATCAGAAAATACTTGTAAATTTACAATTGATTGTGCCTCGGGGATGTGTTATAGCTCTTCTTAAAAAAAAAAAAAAGAAATTTTTTTTAATTGCTTTCAAAACTTTGAATTTTGAAAATCTAAAAAAAAAACACAAAATTACCATAGATTTTTATTACAAAAATGTATGTTATTCATGAGTTAGTTCGATTCGAACCGTAAATCTAGCCTATTTTTGGAGACAACATCTATTGAATAATATTAAATCCATTATTTTTCTAAAAACATTGCTATTAGCAGGAAAAAAAAAAGTATTCCACACTATTTACTTTGGTTATTTGACTGGCTACAACTATTTACAGTTTTATACGTAATTGTTAGTTTGTTTTGAAAGGGCGTTTAACAGCCTGGTCATCAACGCCCGTTGGTTGTTGGTTTTGGTAAGACCTAGTTGTTCCATAGTCATAGCTTTGGTATGGTGTACTGATCCGCACCAGTGGGATTCATTTCCCTGAGATTTGAAATATTATTTAGCTAGGCAATAATATTTTGTTTAATAATAGATCGTAATGATAGTGGAGAAAGGATGATAAAAAGTAGATAAGTGGCTATCCTAATTTTAAAAATAAGGCCAGATAAATAGATAATTATAATAATTAAAGGTTGATTATTAATTTAGTCTTATAGATGAATTTAATGACTCTTTCAATTACGGATTCGTCGTTTCTCAACCATTGGAACATTTGT
Source organism: Halyomorpha halys (assembly GCF_000696795.3). Classification (NCBI taxonomy): domain Eukaryota; kingdom Metazoa; phylum Arthropoda; class Insecta; order Hemiptera; family Pentatomidae; genus Halyomorpha; species Halyomorpha halys. Next base: position 180,471 of record NW_027116139.1, read on the forward strand.
TGGTATCCCTAACTGGTTCAGAGTTAATTTATAGCGATGACATTCTTCAAAAATGTGTTTGACGGTCAGATTACGATGACATTTCGAACATTTTTACACATAATTTAAAACATTTTTAAGTAGGATGGCTCGATCATTTTATTTTTACAGAGCCTTAACTGATATTAGCCAGAACTTTTATTTATTTCTCTGCAACTTAGGACTTAAAACAAGCAGGTCAGGATTAGTTATATTATTGCATAAAAAAAAAAACACAATGTTTTGGTGTAAAAACCATGTCGATATCATTTTTTTAACTCAAGTTTAAAATAAATCATTTTCAGATTGCTTGATTTTCCTCTCATATCCCAAGGTCCATTGGATAAAATAGACATTTCTGTCTGTTTTCTTCGACTGTACGATGGCCAAAATCAATTTGATCAAAATCGGTGAGGACTCGCCTTGGTCCTTCCTGCTAAGTCTAGATCAGTGATGGGTGAAATTCATTATAAATTCCCTGTCCGGTTCCTGTTGTATACCTTCTGTTGCCTATTGCCAATTCCATTTAGGTATCGCTCGAGTGCTCCCAGACATGAAGCGGTAGCTGGGTCGTGTAGATTGTGCAGCCAGCGTGTGGTCCGTGCAGGTCAAACTGGAGAATGGAATTCGGAACGGCTGGCAAGATATATCAAGTCCGCTGAGCACGCCTTCTATATCATCCTTCTTCTACTTAGGCCACCCTTTCGTATTTATCTGCTTTGTATGCATGTTTGTAGACATTTAATTCGCGGTTAATGTTCCATTGTTGAAAAGTGATTAAAATAATTAATTGTAGAAAGTTTAGAAATGATATTGAAGTCTTCCTATGATTTCCTATAAAAGAATTCTGTATCTATGTCCATTTTTACCATTCCTTTATTTTGTATTCGCATTTTTTTTTCGGTACGCCAAGCAATGGTGCAAACCGTGAAAAACCCTACAAAATTATATGTGTCTAATCATTGATGAGTGTGGTATCTTACACTCAAATTCCTATAAATGAATTCACCGTAATTGGTTCCCTCATCAAACAACATTTGTGAGCCATAGATCTAATCTAACGGACGTTACTTCTTGGCATTCCGAAAAAGTGAGTTTTTCAACAAAAAATATAAATAAATAAAAAGTCAATACCAACGAAAGTTGGTGTGTCATTGTGTCATTGATTGAGAATAGGTCACACAAATTTAACTCATACATATCTGATCAATAAGCAACCACCGCCAAAATGTCTATACTGCAACAGTGTACGATCAGTCACATATTTGAGAAATGTCATTTCTATTCCGCGAACTTGAGTAGATTGGGAGTAGGACCGAGTGTATCGGATGCTCTGAATGTTGACCAGAAGGACTCTGAAATGGTCTTAGTTTTCTTAAAAAGGAATGGCCTTTTGAATAAATTTTAAACCAGAAAATCTGTTATACGTAATAAAAAATACCAAAGGAAGTAATTATTTAAATTTTTTTTCGTAATTATTTAAAGAGAAAAATAAAATGAAATGGAATTCTAAATATAAATGAAATAGAATTATAAAGCGCGAAACATGGGTGTTGATGACCTCAGGGTTTTACGCCCTAAAGCCCCAGATAACAACAACAACATGGAGATTTGTTTCTTGAAATATTTTTTTCTGAATTCCAGGGCCATTTCCAATTTAATACCTGCAAAATTCGTTTTGCACATTCTGGATAGTCCAGAAAAAATAAATTTTGTCTCAAAAAAAGTTTATATATGAGAACAACTTTTGTGTAAGTTTCATTGACGTATGAAGTCAGGGGCTTGGTTGGAAGGTGTAACCAAAATAAGGTGATAACAATAATAAAATTGACCACTATGATTCAAAATTACGTTTTATTCATAGGAAAAATGATTTTAATGATAGCAAAATAAGATACTAGATTACTATTTTTAACAAATGGGCTATAGTTTTAAAGTTTTAGTATAAGAAAAAACTTTGTGATTCTATATTTTTTAAAAATTGAACTATGAAGATGGAATGTAAAAGTCATTGAATAAAGAAACTATTGTAAGAAGGTGAATTTATTTTCCGAAGCGAAAAAGGCGAAAAATGGTGAAGTAAATAAACAAAGATAGATCGCAAAATAAAGGTAAAAGATGAATTTTTAAAAAAATTTAATTATTTGATATTGTACATAAAATAAATCAAGTAAATTTGAGGAAATTATAATGGTATGGTACAAGCACTCTAGCACTCTAAAAACATTTTTACAATATAAGATCTCGAGGCCATCTTTTTTTCAGATGCCTCGGAGGATTGTCCGGAACAAAATAGGAAGCAAGATTAGAAACTAATGGGTTTGAGTGAGTGATTAGGGAGTTTGTAATGGAAGGATTCATATTTGGTTCGGGCTAGATCGGTTACAAAAGGAACATTAAGGTCTTTATAGATGATTTCATTGATTATTTCCAAAAAAGAAAAAAAAAAGTTTTCAAGAGAATGGTTGTAACAAAAGATATGCTCGAATATTAATACTTGATTTATAATTTACTAATACACAGATTAGTTTCTTTTTCAAATCAAATTTTAACCGTTCATTGCACTACTTAATCTTAATAAATGATGATAGTTGAAAATGTGTCATAACTAAATTAGAAATTATAAAGCATTAGCCAAGCACTTTTTGTATTTGACAACTCTTGATAGATTTTAGAAACAGTTTTTAAAATGGGGGAGACTAGTCATAATATATATGTCATGCTTCATGTTATACTCATAATATAAAAGTCATACTCATATATGTCATACTTCTAATATAAAGCAGGAGAGTGATAGAGCAAGATCCACCATTTATATCTCCGTCCGTTTAAAAAAAATTCTCAACTACCGTAGCCTATGTAAAATTAAGACAAATAATCGAAATCAAGATAAGAAGTTTGGACCTAAAGAACTTATTATTTATATCATATTTATTATAAAAATTAAAAAAATTGAAATGTGATTACGAGTTATTTATTTATTTTTTATTATGTTAATTCACTGCTGCTTTAGACAATAATATTCCAAATATATTACGAAGATAAAATCAGTAAGAATTTTAGAGCAGCTTAAGAGACAATTACGTAACATAGTCTGACATTTTATAAACGTGTATTTAATGCCACAAGTTCTTTAGGCTATTAAAAGCAAAATAAATTAATATGCCGGACAATTATTTAAGACAATTATAGGACAAAAAATGGCTCAACAATCTAGTTAATGGTACTAGATTCTTTTTAACGTGAACCTTTGACTCACTTAATTAATTAAAATAAAAAAAAAATTCATATAAATTGAGCATTGAGGTTGGATATTATATTAAATTGTTTTTAGAAAAAGTTGGATAATTATCTGGTTTTGGAACATAGCGGATGTTAGGCCCAGTTATCTTCTCATGTTCTGCTAAACCTGTGCCATAATTTTACTTAATTTCATTATATATTATAATTAATTGTGGGCGGTCACGTTTACGTTAAGGAAAGACTGGAGCCTGCTCTCATTACCAAGGGATCGCTTTCTTTTTGCATAACTACGCAAGGACGTTTGAAGGTAAGGCGAAGTCTGTAACCGTGTTCATGGTCAACAAAACCCCTTTTTTCTCCTGTACTTCCGGGTAATAGTTTTATGGTACATGATTCCATAACTGGTTCAAAGGGAGTGTGTCCCATTAAAATCTTTTAAAAAGTTAGATATCGAAATACTGCTTAGAAGATGATTAGTTAGAGAAATGACTTGCTGACAATCACATACTTCATCCTATTTATATATTAAAATCAAACTCTGTTTTTCATTTGTGGGTGTCAGATTAGTTTTAAAATTGTTTAATGAAATTTTTAAACATCAAAAATGTTGATCTGTTGTGAATTTATTCTTAGGTGGCTACGTTTTATAGTGCATTTGAGTGCATAAGTATAACTGCAGAGTTCTATTATTTTAAAAGTTTCTGATATTGCCACACAAAAAATGTCTGTTATTATACGGTAACAGCGACCGTGATTTTTTTCTAAATCACATTTTTCCCTAATTAAGGGTACACACTTTATGAGGGTGGGTGGACCCCAAGAAGGCGCCAAAACTCACAGGGTTGACAAAGATATAGTATCAGAGAGAAAATCTTTATTTGGCCACGCTTCCCAAGGAAATTGGGTTGCTCTCACACAGCGAAGTATTAACTTCCATAGCAGGATTCGAAACCAGGTCCTTGGTGTTTGTAGCACAGTGCCTTACCACTGTACCACCGCGTTCCCTCAAAATCGTGATTTAGGGAATCAAATCCACTCTCAATCGGAAAACTATCGGAAGAGGATAGTTGTTGTTATGTATAAATAGTGGAAAATGTACACTACGTAGTACGTAGTGTAATTTCTTTGCTATCGCTTATTAATTTGGTTCTCACGTCTTTTTCCCGATGCTGAATCTGGACTTAAAGGCTCCTAATAAAATTTTATAGAGCAGCTTCAGATATTTGACTAAAAATTTCCCACTTTTTTTTCTTCTTTTTTTCACAAAAATAAAAGTTTTGGTTTTATTTCCAAATCTACGTGTTGCAAAGATATTACAAGTAGGAGTTTCTATCTCTACTATCCGTTTGTTGACTATCACAAAGCTAGTAGGGTCTTCAATTAATAACCATAGTCTACGGTACAATCTATATAATACGTCAAATACAAAATAAAATAATTTTATTGTCAGTTAATATGTTTATAACATATTTTATTTAATTGTCGGATGTGCCACTGTCCAAGGAAAGCGGCGAGAAGTTCTTTTCAAACTATAAGTAAAAAATGCGAACTTTTCACATTCGTTTTACAAATATCCGAAAAACCTCAATAAAAATTCGTTAAATATCTCTAGATTCAGATTCAACACCCCCAAAACGACTTACTACCAAATTTTTTATTTATTTTTTTTTTCATTGATAGATTTATTTATTGATAGATCTTACAATCTGCCACACAGTTGTGGGCAATAGGTAATAGTGATGGATGATCTCATACATACTACCAAATTAAAACCTACCATCAGATTTTAGTAATTACAAGCCGATTTTCATACCGTTCTTCTGGAATACATACTAAGGGCCGTGTTTGATATATTGAGATTAAAAACTTATTGGACCTGTTTGAAGTTGAATGACTATTTTTTGTAACTTTTTTTCGGATAGAATACATTATTTAAAAAAATCAACTTTCTATTGTGTATTTTGACTTTAACTACAATAACGCTGCTAATTTCGTTTTGCTCATCATATTTGTAATCTACATATAAAAATTAAGGCCGGCACAACTTTACAGCGGGGGTTAACCGATTTACATTACACCAGGAACCGATATCTTACTTCCGATCGCAAACTAATCAGTGTTTTCTTGAATACTTTAATTAATTTATTTTAATTACCGAATATTAAGTATTTATAGGTGATAAGAGGAATTTTAATCCCTTTTAAATTTCCTATCACTCATGTTACTAGTACTATTCCGGATTTGTGTATCTATATATTATTGATGGTTCTGGTAATATACTGGTTCTACAATGCTGGACTGTTTCTTTTTTTTTTTTTTTTTTCTTTTCAAATTTTAAGAAATATAATTTAAACTTTCTAAGTCTTGTGATTATAAATTTATTTAGTTGCAAACTGGTTTATTTAGTTTCGGTCCTTCTCCAGCGCATTTAACTCAGAAATTTTTAGTGGAAGGATTCTCACAGGTAATGCAATTTTAAAAAACAACTTTATTCTAGTTGCAAATGTGATGCGATGCGTATTGAAAACACAAATCGTAAAATAAAAAAAAACAGCGACCAATGTTCTACTATTACAATTTGCACACGCATGATGCAGAAATTCGAAAAAAAAAACTTAAAAACTTAAAATATGAAATCATTTGAGAACTAAATTTCTCGTAAGAATCCCTCATTTTAATGGAGGGATTTACTAAAATTATGAAGACGGATTTCTACGGGAAATTAATGTTTGAAATTAGGTTCCGGCCTGAATACTTTTTAGGTTTGTTTAGCTGTTTATAAAATATGTCTGTGGTTAATACGTCCTTATTTTGGCTATTGAATGTTCTGAAATGGAAATAATGTCGTTATAAGAAGTGATATTATATTTATTATAATAATATATAATATATATAATTCCTACATATTATGTAACAGTTATGCAACAAACTACAAGCAGAAAGGATGTGGTTATCGTTATCAGCTTTGGCAAACTGAGGACTATCAGACACCGACCGGGCCAAGTCCTGTACTTCAACCCCCGGGCAGTTTAAACTTGATAAGTACTATTTGCCGTCTGCTCTGAGGAAACTGATACACGGATCCATTACATAAACAGCTATCAAGGGATATTCATATCTGGGGCATTTATATTTGGAATGAATTAGTCAATACTTGGTTAGGCAGTGACAATACAATAGATAAAATTATGATTGATGTTTTATCGCTAGAAGATCATTGATAAATACTAAATTTACTAGTTTACTATTTATAATAACTATAATCTTATCAATGATCATTTGTTTCTTTTATATGTACATTTAAATTACTATGCCTTGTGTTTAGGTGGGCATCAGGTGTTACTGGTATCAGATATAATTAGTATTATTTTATAGTAAAGTACAAATTATTACTATTAGTCCTGCAATTTGTAGTTGGTTCAATTTCAGTGATTTGCACAATTCTGACTTATACATTTTTACTTTTTAACTCCGTTAATATCACTAATGAATGTGCCCATCATGAAAAATATTAGTGCTTGCATCGATTTTTCATATTTTTTCGATTCTCTCGAAAATGTCTCTAAAATTTTTTATTACACTTGCCACGATAATGTAAAATGACATTGCAACAGTCCCCATTGTTAGAAATAATAAGCAATAAATTAATACAAAATATTAAAGAATTTTATGAATAAAAAAGGAGAAAAAGAAAAAGTAGAGACAACCCGAGGCCGCCCGAACTCTCCCGATGTTTATGACTTAGTCTTCAATTGTTGAACTATTTTATTCTTGGCAGGAAAAAGAGTTATTATTCTTTATTTTCACTTCAAGAACTCTAAATATGTAGTTTTATAGCAACAGAAAAATAAAAATGTTTTGTTCTAAATTTTCTCCCTCGCATTTTTGTCTTTAATTATTTCGAACCCCCCCCCCCCAAAAAAAAGGATAAGTTCAGTATGAGCCCACCAATCTTACACAATATTTGGTCGCATGTAATGTGCTAAGTGAAAATTTTGTGATATGCGCATTGCATCAGATTGTCTTTTTTGTCCCTCCAGGGCGATATAAAAATAATACTTAAACAAAAATAACCAGTGATATCATTTTTAGGAAGATTGAATTAAATAAAATAATGTAATTAAATTAAAAAATAAAAATCTATATAAAAAATGTAATTCCAAACATTTAAACATCTACTAATTTCAATATTTATTTGTCATGAATTATTTTTTCTACAAAATATTTCTGATTTCACAACTTTATACTCTTATAAATGTTCTTTTTTGAATTATTATAAAATTCAGTGCCCTAGTTTGTAAATAAAAATAAAATAAGATTAATTTAGATTTTTATTTAAATCTGCAGAAACATGATGAGACTCTGCTAAATATATTTTAAAAATCTGTGAATAATTTATTTCAAATTTAATTCAGTATTTTCTTTATAGGACAGAAAAACGATTTTTTTATGAAATTTTATTTCTAAAATTAAAAATGGTAATATTAAAATTTATTCGCAAAATCAGTTATAGTAAGTAAATTTATTATTTGGAAAAATTTGAGTTATTCTAAATTTTATCTTCTGTTATTGTTATGTAATCTAATTTAGTACATGTATTTCAATTAAAAATTTAAAAGAAAAGATTCATTTTCGAAAAAGTGGATAATTTAATTTTTATGGAATCATAAAAGTATTTTAAAAGTACTTTTACTTCTTCCAGCACGACATACTAGTTTTTATGGCTTTACTTTTCTTGTGATTTCATAGTTGCATACATATATTATTCCTTTATGGATACTACAGAAAGAACAAACAACTTTAAGGTTCTGATTTTTAACTAAAAATGCATTTAAAAAAATATAATAAATTCAGATTTTTTTCAGATAATTAGTTCTTGGTTAAAACCACAATCTAGTTAAACTTTAACGCAAAATATAATAGTAAAATTTTAATTTGATTTTTCGTATTAATTTTCGTGGCCAAAAATATGACAATAAATAAGTACTATAGTAAATAAGGACTTAATAAAAACCCAACATCCAAGACAATGGTAAAATAAACGTTAGAAAATCCATACTAAATGATTAATTTTAAAATACTATTTCATAAAGTCATTTAATCATAATTAAAATTTTAAAGAAAACGAAATTGATCACTGATAATTTTCATTGTGATTGAAATGTTCTTATAAATGAATATTATGTACTTATGGTGGAAAACGGTTAAGAGTGAAATGGTTTGTCGTCAACGTTTAGAACTTAAGTGCTCCCGTATTTCAGAATCTCGGAAGTTATTAAAATCTCTGTCTTTAGTTTGAGGTTTTCATTGAACACGACAATGATTTTTTTTTTAAGATACTTTGAAATATGCTACAGCCTGTTCTAACACAGCAAAAAATTACTTGTAATAATTTTCGTAACCTTTCAATTTACACTGTATATAATAACAATTTTTTTCCGAGAAATGCATGGAAATTATTACAATAATTTCTTTGTATTAATTATAATAGATATTATAATTATATATTATAATCATATATTATATAATAATTATATATAATAAGTTAAAATTTATTTGAATGTAAAAAGTTTGCTGGGGACAGCCAGACCAATGAGAATTTTCAACATGAGTGTACTATGATCCTTGAAAACTATTTTATTCAAATGGGACTTGAAAATTGTCCATTGTTTTAGAATCGCCATTAACATCTTACTTCACTCCGCGAGTCTTGTATGTGTGTGGTTATCTCTTGAGTGTTCTTTCTGCCTTGAACCTTGTTTAGTATTAGAGGTACTCTGACCTAAAATATAGCATCTACTATTTATTGTAGAAGATTTTAAAGATAATTAAAAGAATGATATCGATGCAATATCAACTGAAATAGTTTCTAAGGAATTCCTATAAATAAAATGAGCGCTTAAATAAACATTTTGTTAAGGAAAGCTAAAGGTCTGCCTTTAAAGGAAGATTAAAGTGAGACTTGAAGTACGTTCCTTAGACCGATGTATTAGAAACACTAATATTTTTAAACATTACTTATTTTCAGATTTGAAATTTTAAAAAAAGTTATGGTAATCTCTAATTTTTTCATGGAATGAGAAAAGGAAAATCTAAAAAAAAAAAAGTATAAACATTTAACATTATGATTAAGAAATATTTTAACTTTTGCGACCAAGTGCCTCAGTTTTTATATTATTTCTATAAACAAATAAGATTATTTTCAATTACAAGGTTCCTCCACATTATTTTTACCCTTCACTGTCTCTATAAACTTAAAAATTCTTTCTCCCTAGTGAATTGGAAGCCTTGAGCTGAGCCAGCGAACTACAAGAGTCTTTGCTTGGAAGAGATGTTATCAGGTGTGACTCTAATTAATTAACGAAGGTCAGTGCACTGCAGTTCTGCGTCGCGATCTTCACATGCGATAGATACGCTACATGTTACAGTTCTTTCTTAGTACTTGATAGCTACATAGTAAGTGCATCAACTGTTCGTGGAATACTACTTTCAACGAAAGAATTGCTTGCTTAGAGTGCATTACTAATTTAAATGATATCTAAGGAATGTTACATTGCTAATTATATCATTGTCCCCATATATGGCAGTGAGATTAATTTCTTCATAGATAGATTAAATTCTAAATAGGTTATTAAAAATTAATTTTCCATATAAATATAAGTTACGGTCTGAGTCAGCTGTTACTTCCATGTCAGCTGACTGAGAAATAAATAGTGAATTTAACTGGCTTTAATTTGAGTGCTGACAGACATCTGTACATCTTATGGTTTCTGAAATAAAGTTTTTCATAAATCAAACTTATTTTCCGAACAACTGTAAATCAATTTATTTTTGGAAATACCATGAAAACTACTATTCGTACGAAGGAAAAGGTCATAAATCATTTAGAGTACGTTAAAATATTTTTTTTTTTTTTTAGTGAAAATAGATATATTACTCAAAAAAATTAACTAACTACTAATTTTTCAGTACATTTTTAAAAAGCTATCTATATCTCGAGAACTATTGATCGTAAATAGCTCTATTAGGGCTTAAATTTTAGCAAATTTACTTCACTTTAAATGATGTTCTCTTAGATTTTCTATTGTTGCTGGTAGTTTTAAAGATATAGAGCTCTGAATGAAAAATTAATTATTTTTAACGTTTTCAAACAACCGCCATTTTTTATTCCCTCTACGTAATCTTGGCAGTCAATTTTGACTAGTAATTATACATAGTTTTCATTAAAGTAATCGAAAATTGGGGTGAAATAACTTCTTTTTTTCCTTGTACTATAATTAGCGTTAGGAAATGCCACATTTAAGGAAAATCCTGTATTGTGTATTGCAAGATATTGCAATAATATTCTGTAGGAATATTGAAAATGGATTTTTTTTTTGGATCCCAAAGATAGATTACGAAAAGAAATTAATCAAAAGTACTATTTTGGTCTCAAGATTTGTTGATACCTCTTCAACAACTTAAGTAGAAGAATATTTAGCAGCTGAGGATTTAAAATGGAAGGAGATGGCGGAGGTAATTGTTTTACGAAGGTGATTTCATCATATTAAAGTTAGCTTTGTCTTGTCCGTAATTAACTTCAACCTTTCATTTCCTCAGTAATGTATTCTGCTACGATTCCAATTTAAAAATGTTTTTGCAACCTCCTGTACCTGCAAGGATGGGAATAGACTTGTCAAAGCAGCGAACTGCTCCCTGTAAAAATAACTCAGCATCCAACTCTGGATGTAATTAGGAGCCAGGTACTCAAGCGAAGACCTGATATCGTAAAAACGCCTAATTCCTCCTCTTTTACAGTCCCAGGAAACATTCCGGGATTTACCTTGCTAAATAAAACAGAATGATCCCTTTAAATATTCTCGATCCGCACAGTAAACCTCTGGCATTGTTTTTTATTTTCACCATCGTTTAAATAAACCAAATAAATATTGTTATATTTCGATTCGTTAAAACAAACAATGAAACCTATGACGATATTTTGGACCTTTGTATGTTTTTAAAACGGTAAAAATGGTTTAACTTCACTCTAATACCTGGGAATTACCTTTGATCAAACTCTTTCCTGGAAAAACCATGCCTCCAATATCTCCCGCCTTACCTTTTCAACTTTAAAACGTTTAAATTACCTCCGCCACCTATTTCCATTTGAAACTCTTAGGCTCCTGGACATTTCTCTAATATTTGCCCACTTTGAATATTGCTGTACAGTATATGGAGGCGTCTCCGGAGATCTCGTTGCGAAATTATAACGTTTGATTAATTGCTGTGTACGAAACATCTTCGGGATCCCAAGGGACGCCCCTGTTTCCAGTTTTATCCTTCCTACCGTCGTAAGTATTTCCTGGCTTGCTTCATCTTCCAAGTCATGCAATCCCGCCGTCCATCATACATCTCCGAGCTCCTTCAATTCAAATCCTCTATACGTTCATGGTCTTCAGATTTATACACCAGGGCCCACCGAACCGCTGTTTTCGATAGATCGTTCATTATCCGAGCCTCTCCTTATGGAACTCCATCCCTTCCAACATCCGTCGCTCTAATACCCTCCCTACCTTTAAATCCCGCCTGTTCAATCATTTCCTATCCATTCAGACCCCATAAAATTGTAAATTAATATAATTGTACATGTGTATGTAAACTATTATAATACTCTTAATTATTTTTACATCGTTTTCTTTTCTCTTTTTTATTTATTAATTTTTTTTTTAATTGTTCAACTGATAAAAGTGAGAAAGTAACCTATAATTATTTTTTTATAATGACTGTTTATATTTTTGTGTTGTGTTGTGTTTGTGTGTGTGTGTGTGTGGCTCCGCAGCTCTCATATAATGATTTCTTTGTATTATTCTAAAGGGACTCGTCCCAGAATAAATAAAGTATTATTATTTTTATTATTATTATTATTATTATTATTATTATTATTATGTACTTTCCGTCGATATTTATAGTATTTCCAGTCAGTAATGATACCTTGATGCCTTAGAAGCTCAACTATCAGCTGTGTCTGCCAGCCGATGTCGAAAAATGACACATACTGGTAGTGTTCCACAGTATTGCAACTTTTTTTATTTTACGTTTATATTAAAATTTATCAGGTTAGAGGAAGATAGTCCGGTAGAATTGCCTTTTTTTGTGTGTTATGATCTCCTCTTGTGAGATTGTTACATGTCGTACATCGACCAACTTACTCGCTTTAATTGTCTAAGTTCAAACTATTTTTATTTACAACAATCAAGGCTTTACCCAAAAGGGGGCATGACATGGTCCTTGAGGTTAAATTCAAATGAAGCTAACTTTTTTTTTTTTTTCAAAGACCCTGAAAGAAAGTTTTTAATGACATATATAAACAATAGTTTTATGCGTATTACTTTAGAACACCTACATTCTAAGGAGTCTCTTGGAGTATTTTAGTGCGTGATAATAAAAGTATATAATATGCAGGGGCACACATTATTTTTGAATTTCTAATTTTCTTCTCCTATATATTCTTAAAGTATTAATGTTACTTTGGAAGTCTCTTCTAAGGTAATAAAAATCATTGTCATGCCAAAGAAAACCCCTTACCAAAGACAGAAACAAAGAAATTTTAATGATTTTTGGGAAACTGGATTGTGGCATCTCTTAACTGTAAACCTGACCTTGGCTACCACTTTATTGTTAACCTTTTCATAAAAACTCGGCCTGAAAAGAAAATAACTTGTGATTACTTTTTTGAATTACCATTGCCGTTGCTTTGCATTAACCATGTTTCCTTTTCCTCCTGCTCTTACCTTCCGGTAATTTCGTCATCTTTATAAGATATATATATATTTTTTTAAATATTTATTTATTGCTATTTAAAACTGTACATTATAATACATTTAGTAAATCTGATCTATGTTAAATTGGAGTATTACAGGGGTGTAGAGAAACTACCCATTGGTAGCACTCTAATGACATTTTACATTAGCTGGTCTCGGGGCCATCTTCTTTTCAGGCGCCTCGGAGGATTGTCAGGAATGGAAGAGGATGCAAGATTAGAAACTAGGGGGTTTGAGTGGTTAGAGAATTTATAATGGAAGGAGTGATATCTGGTTCGGGCTAGATCGGTTACATAGGGAACATTAAGGTCTTTATGTATGATTTTATTTGTGACAAAGTAAGGAGCATTGAGGATTTTACGAAGGATTTTGGATTGTAAGGATTGAATACGAGAGGAATTCGAAGGTTTAGTGGAGCCCCAAAGCTCAACTCCATATGTCCAGATTGGCCTTATTACAGTCATGTAGATCAGTCTTTTGTAATGTGTTGGAAGTTTAGACCGTTTGTCTAGTAAGTGCCGTAATAGTCGAAATCGACGTGCAGTTTCCTGTCTTTTCAGTCTGGTGTGAAGATTTTTAACATATTTACATTTTCCATAACCATTTGTCGTCACCCTCTCATACGTTTTCCTCTTTCAAATAAAAGTTTTTTAATATCTTCTATTTGTTAATTTTAGCCATTCAAATAACTTGTAACGTATTCTCGCCTTCCGATAATTTCGCCATCTTTTTAACGTATTGTTTAATTCATTCTTACTGCACGCGCCACTGAACTCACTTAGATTTGCGATCTCCTAGAAGTAGGTGAGTTTTTGTCGTATTCTCTTTTCTTATCTTTCATTTCCCCTTTCTCCTTCTCTATTCTCTTCTTATTTCTCCTTACCCACGTTATTAGTTGTATTCACTACATATTATTATTTTAGGTTTCTATTCACTTCTTTTGTCTAACTCAACCTTATATTTATATATTTCATCAGTTACATATATTTTCTTTTATTTATTAATACAGATTTTTTTTATTATATAATTTTTTTCTTTCCATAACTTTAATATTTAATTAATAAATTCATATTTCTTCTTTTCTTTGCATTATACAATTTTAAATCATATATATTATCTACGATCAACTATGTTTGTTCTCTTCATTATGTTTCCTTTTGTTTAAAAATTTCATTTTCTTTTTCAGGATTAATTGTTGTCACCTTATAAAATGAGATCGCAGTATTCAGTATTATCTAAAGTTCATTCTACCATTTGCTTGATAGCGATTTTAGCTAATAGCCTAACCTTCTGAAATAATAATAAACATTTTTTTACAAACTTCTTTATTTATTTATTTAATACCAGATCGGCTTGGTGGACCTTAAATGATAGATATAACTGTTTCATTACAAACTTTTTTTTTATGTCAGTTCTGTAACTTCTTTATTTCTCGAATCAGAATTATGTTTATATAGCTTTGATGTGTTATTCGTATTGTGAGTCTTTCGCTTTTCACTAAAAAACATTGCCTTTGATTATAAAAACAGACTATATCGCCAGAAGCTACTGGACGATTCTCGTATGTTTTGTTCCTTTCTCGACCACAATTTCGCACCCCCGCTATTGTTCGCATTTTGTTTTGTTTTTCTCCTTTCTTTCCCCTTCCCCCTCCCTTCGCAATCAGCGCCCTACTTCAGCTGCCCAATCTTCCACTGCATTGCTCTCCACATCGCGGTCCCTACAGAACCCCTTGGCATCCGGACCAAATGGACAGCATAATCAACCCTTTGGATCCCCTCCAAACCACAATGGGGTGGGTGGTTTTGGATCGATAAATTTTATCTTTCGGAAATCTGTGTTAAAGGTTGTCTGAAAAGTGCGTATTGATCAGTACCGATACGCTACTCAGGGAATCCGTGGTGTTTCTATTCTGATATTATGCATCAGATTTTTCATAAATTATTATTATATTTATAATTCCATAAATTATTACTGATCTTAATTTTCCATAAATAAAGAAATCGTTAATGTGATCTCATAGACATTAAATTTATATTTTTAGACTTATAAATAAATTCAATTGGATACGTTCTTTCCTGTATTTTTATTATTTCAGTTTAAGAGATCTATGTTTCTATTTTCATATACCCTATGTATGGAATGAATGGTAAGGAGAAGTACTACGCGCGTGCAACATTTCCAAAACGAGTCGGAAATGCACTTTTTGAAATGTCCCTAGGTTTCAGGAAATGGTCTGTGTGTGAAAAACATAACTAAAAAAAAAACGAAAAATCGTATGAAACTGAAGCAATTATTTGAGGATATTATACCTTTTTAACTTTTTCGACAAAATTGGCTATGAGAATAATGTGTCACTCCATAGAATCAATTTTTTTCATTTGTTTCAATTTTCTCAAAAATGACTTTACAAATTTTTACTAAATTCGGTACATCAACGTACAATGAGATCTTCAATATCAGCTAGGTTGTATTTTAATGGAAATAGTTGAACTGGGCATGAATCCAGAATTTTAAAAAAAATTTCCTTTAAGATACTGAAGGAAAATAATGTAGAAATAGAGACTGAAAAATACAGCCGAGCATGTCCGATTTCTATCGATATATGTACAACAAAGCCGTGTAGCATTTTTATATTCTGTTAAACCTCGAGAAACTCTAAAGTAGGAATTTTTATAATTACAAATAACTCAAATTTATTGTTTGAAATGCTCGTTCTCCAGGTCGGTAAGTGAAAGTTGTGTGAAGATATTTTTTAATTATCAATATAACCTGCGTAATGAAATTTATTTGCTCATCCATTTGGAAAATATAAATGAATGAAATGTGCCTAATTAATTAATTAAAATTTCCAAAGAGATATATTGGCCCTAATTTCATGTGTCTGACATCTAATGATTACTTAATTCAATAATAATCTATTAATTTGCATATAGCTAATTAAATCCCGTGTATAAAGAAAATAGTGATTGAAAGCTAACAAAATTCTGACAGTGTCATATTTAGGACTGGTAATTTAGTAGCTGTCTTAAGTCATAATCATCTGTTTCTAGTTAGAACTATTTGTATAACTGTACTATAACAGTGTTATATCTGTTATCCGGACTACGATACTCTGGACACTCCAGTTATCCGATTCGGTGTAAAAAAAAACTTCCTTTTCCGAGAAAATTCAGCTGATAATAACTTTTCTGTTCAACCACACAGCTCTGCTCTCGTATGTATTTGCACCACATCAAGAAATTTTTACGACATTGAAAAATTTAAATCTCAAAAAGTTATAATCTTAGTTTTAGTTAGGGAGACTAATCAGTAAAAGATTATTCGCAATACATGGAATCTCTGTTTGGAAAAAACAGACCTTCCACGAATATCAACAGACAACAATAACGAAGCCAGCCGGCAGATGAATTCGACCTTGATTAAAAGATAAACCCGGATGCTTTAGTGAATGATACGATGTTATATGTGATGTTATAAATGGGTTGAAGGTCGTAAGGATAATAAGTTCACATTTTTAATACTGATGAGGAAATCGTACAGAGTGTTGCATAAGTCTTTACCAGTGAAGAAGAAGAAGAGAAGTTGAACCAACAACAATAAAGCAGGAAGAAGCAATGTCTCATTTCAATCACTGTCTGAAGTGGGCAACAGAGAATGATTTAATGTGATAGCAAGTTCTTCTCTTCCAACAGCTGAGAGAAGAAGCTGTGAAGAAGTTTCAGCAAAACAAAAATAAGTAAAATAAATTTAAAAAAACCTACTTATTTAACAAAAGAAATAAATGAACAAAAGTTGTTGAATATTGTTGAATTTTTTTACACCACTTTTCCCATTACTTTCTATTATCCGAACACATCTACAACAATTAGTCCGGATTTGCGAGATTACCTCGTGTGTAGTTCGAACTTGGATAAAATGGAACCAATAATTTTATAATAAAAAATATTAACATAATTTTGCTCCTGCTAAAAATTGAACAAAAAAAAATCTGCTAAATTAAACGTTTGGTAAGGTTCAGGAGAAAATATTATGTATGTTTTTAAAAATCTGTTATTGATAGTTTTTAAACATAAAATCATTGATTAACGATAATCTGTCCGATCAGTGGCGTTCATATATAGGTTATTTACATAAATGAACAAAATTAGTAATTTTTAAAATTTTCATTGAGAAGGCTGCTATGGGTAATAAGAAAATTACAAATTTGACCTGAGAGCTAAAAGATTGAAGAACATAAATGCCCCCTAGCAGAGCTTACTTATGAAACATTTAATTATAATTATTAAAGTGTTCCAAACCACAATCTGAGAGAAGCCCGTATCGCGGATTGCGTAACCACTACACCCTCACTTCTTCTAGAAAGTGCTTCCTAAAATACACATACACGATGGAGCGAGTATCCTCACATAACCAGCATGCATTACATAAACCGAAGTGGAAGCAATACCTCGACCGAATTACCTTGGCACTCCCAGAGCTTTTGGCCTAGTCCACTGACATATAGATAATCGAGAATACAATAAGATAAGGTCAGTGGTAATTAGTTTGGAAGGATCATTGCGAATTCTTCTCCATGAGGGTTGACCTTTGAGGTGCTGACAGGAGTGTGGAGTGTGGAAGGATCGCCTTGGGCCGGCGAAGAATGGAAATTTGGCGAGGGAAATGTAACTAGGTCAGGATATTGGGAAATTATATCACAGTAGCATTTCACCGGTTCCGAAATCTGTTATGAAACATTTCATTCTTGAAATATATATTATCATAAAAAATAAATTTTAGGAAAACACTAATTAAACAGATTCACATTAACTGCTGAACCTTCTTTAATGGAAGTTACGAAGTGTTTTACTGCTAGTTTAGAATCTTTTTAACTGAGCTTATGGTTAACTACAAAAAAAAACCGGTATTATGGTACGCGGTTGGAACGAGGTGGCTCTGTGGTAAGGCACGATGCTACTAATTCCAAGATTCCCATTCAGCTGGGCAGAAAATTGTTTTCTGTTACACTGTAACCGTGAGTGGGTTCTGGAGCCCTCTTGGGGTCCACCAAGCCTCATAAATTGGGTACCTATAATTAGGCAAAAATCTAATGGTCGAGCGTGATTCTGACCAAATTACCTCGTTGCACAACCGTTGGTCTAGTAACAATACTTTTTTAAAAAGTAATGCATCATTAACCCTTCATGGGTTGTAGCGGTACATATTTATTTTTTTTTTTTTAATGTTGGTAAAATGAAATCCATTGATCGTCTATGCATGGCAAAAAAGAAAAGCGTTGTTTAATAAAACCTTGTAATATTTCAATTAAATTTGAACCTATTTCCTGAACTTAACAGCTTCATGCAAATGCAATACTTATAAAAGGCTTTTCCCTACAAAAAGGTCTGGGAAGACTGCTCCGTAGGCATCTTGAAGTAATATATATTAGAATCTACATAATAATGATTTAGACGAGATATTTCTAATGTGATACTTTAATTATTTTTTTTTTTTAAACTATTATTAAAAATCCTACGTGGTATCATAGCTTAAGCTAAAATGTTCGTCCTAGGCGCTGTTTCATAATGAAAGTTAATAGTACAAGTGTTGAAACTAGTGTGGTAACAATACTAATACTTATTTTTTTCATGATAAGGATGACTATTAGTGATATAACAGGAATTAAAAAATACTAAAGTACAAGTTACTATTGTACAAGTCAGTGTAATTGAATTAAGATAAATCTAAAAGAATAATAGTATTAGTTTGTACTTTATTATGAAACAGGGCCCTGTTGTACTTATGCCTCCTTCATCTTTTTAAGTTTAAAAGGTATCTTCTAAAGTATACAATTACTGAATATGTTAAAATGCCATTTAATTTTTTTTTTACTTTTCTGTTATTTTTAACTTCACCTTTGTTTTTACGATTATTTAAAACAAAAACAATTGGGAATGCCACTATCATTGTGACTCTAATCATTGTGAATTTTATACGACAGAATAAACTTTTTATGAATTTATTAAAAATGTATGTATTTATGTAAATAAAATTTTTATTTTTTTTTTTGGATAATTTATCAATAGCTTAATAGAAGCATTTTTGAAAATTTAATGTGTAACACTTAATCATCTTGCAATATTTCATGATGACATCTTGATTGGTTTTAAAGTTGTAAGTGAACTTTAGAGGTGAGATTATGAGGCTTGGGAATACAAAATCACACTGGTCTTGTCAGAACAGCACTAGAATCAATTGAACAAAAATTCATTGCAACCTGAAGGAGTGAGTGAATAATTAATTATTTTCGGATAATTAAATATGGATTGATCCAGTGTTCTGACCAAAATACATTGAAGGCAATTTAGATCATTCTTAACTTAATGGCATTCCTTTCTTTCGATACATTCTAATTACATTTATATGTTGTTTTATGTCAACTCTGCTTTTCCAGTTGTGAAGTTTCTGTCCTCGGCACCGAAAACATTACTTTGTTCGTCGTTGTAGGCCTCAGTTTTATTGGAAAACCAAAAGTAACCGGTTCCCCTGAAGGCCAGTATACCCTCTCTGTCTCTTCCCGATTACTTAGTAATTCGAAACTTATCGAAAACTTTTTAGGCGCCACTAGGCGCCAACTTCCAACATTTTTTTTCCTGCCTTTGTCCGGCGGCCCTCGCACCTAATCAAAAGAAAGGTTGGGTTTAATAATTCTGCTTAGTAACAATAAATCAGTAAGGACAACTATTACAAACAAGCCGTTTAACTCTGTCTTATGCTGGATCCATTAACTTACCTAATAATAAAAAGTGCCAACAAATGCAAGCCTATTTGATTTTTTGGATTAGTTTGCTACTTGCCTGAGTTTGTGTTCGATTCGGTCTTGTGGTGGTTTTAGGCAAAAATTTTTATAATGTTTCTGCTTTATTAGTGTTGTAGAACTGGCAACAGATTGATATATGTATTATTCACGTTTTATATGATTCAAAAGTTTTCTCAACGTTGAGAAATCAATAATTGACTAGTATAACATTGTATATTATAAGCTTCTATCAATTGAGCCTTTTGATGATGTGATAGCTATGCACGTTATAGCGAGGTTCCCAGAGTGCTTGGTTCAGAACGTCGTGGGCGCCATTCATTGCTCAGTCAATTAATATTTATTTCGGAGTGACGCCGAAAAATTTATTTTTAACACTTCTACTATTCTCATGTATTAGAAACAAAAACTTTTTTTTTTTTTAGAAAAAAGCTATACAGATTTTTTTAGTCTTTGTTTATTTAGTTGAAAGCCCTCTAATACGAATTTTCAGAAAAAAAAAAAAAAAACAGAATAATTTCTCTTGCTGGCTTGGCAAAAACCTATGATAGGATACACTATTGAAACAAATCATACCGACTGATATTGCGAAGTGGACAAGTAAACTTTTTACTCAATTGTCAATTTTCACTGTTATACTTTATCACAACAATATTAGTAACCTCCCCCACACTCAGGTCATATAATTTATTTATTTCAAATTTATATTTTGGTTAAAATTCCTATTTCTTTTATTATTGCAATTCATATCGAGGTTAATTATAATTATCAACATAAATTTTATCCCATATTTTTCATAAACTAATTTTGCTTAAAATCCTAGTTTTGGTTCAGATATCTTTTGTGTGTTTTAAAATTCACTGTATAATTAATGTTTTCTGATATGTTAATGGACTCTAGTATGTTTCTTTTTGAATGTATTGTTTTCTTTATATAAAATTATAGTATTATCAAAATCAAATTTGTGCTGGTTTTTGGTTTACATTATATCACCCAACAATCGTTTTGTTTCACCTATATTTATTATTTAATACAATACAAAAAATATAAATGGTTTCTTCTCTTTTTTTCTTTATTTTTTTTTTTTTTTTTTTTAGTAGATGGCCACTTATGTATTTTTTCTTATTCCTCCTATTACTTTCACTTACGCACGAAGATACACGGCTCATCTGGAAGGTTTTGTTTTATCAAACTACTTATCAAATTTATTAAAATCTTTGAAATATTGATAATTATGAATCTACCTTAATACTATTGAAGCTACAGATGAGAAAGCTATTAAAAAATCACCTGCCGGACTTTTTAATTTTAAATAATGAACAATGTTTCTTAACTATAAGAAGATGGTCTGGGTTGCGGTCAAAAAAGAACAAATAGTTTTTAACTGTTTTAATGTCCGACGTTTTGCCCTGCTTGAACGTTTCGGGGCTAATTTAGAATATCATACTGAAAAGGAAAAATGCTCGTTAATCCAAAATAAATAAATTAAAAAAAAAAAATAGAATGTAAGCAGGGATACGATCGTTTTCGTATGCAGGCCTCATAGCATGATAACAGGTCTATGACGTAACGTTCCCATTGAAAACTATTTCAAGATAACCCCTATCCCATTGACTAGACCGATATCTATTCATTCTCTATCTAATAGCTAGCTATTATATGATACAGCTATAGTTCAACTATTTTTAACCAGTCCCGGGGGCAGGTTAGAGCTCCTTCGGGCCTCACCAACCGGTTCCTACTCCTTAAGGACACGCCGAAGAGCTGCTTGAGGAAATGCCTCGAGTTCTTTGAATCCCATTTACCATAGCTGTAATGTATTCCTTGATATTGGATCCTTGCTCACGTCGGAAGATTATAGGCTGTGGTACTTCTGCGAATCAGCTTACTGAATACTCTTATGAGTCAGTAGCACTTAACGTTTGCATTTGAAGTCTCTGGACGGAAGACAATAGATGTCAATTTTTCGGTATAAAGCTGATTTTAAATGTGTGTGCGTTATGTGTTTTTGTTTTATTTTTACTCTTTGATCAGTTTTATTTTATTATCTTTTTATATAGATTCATATTTATTATTATTTACACAAACCATAACAGCATTTGATTTTATTAATATATTTCTTTATTATTATTTTTCTTTTAATTCTGTCATTACGATTGTTATTATTTACATTTTTTTTTCTTCCTTTTTCTCTTTCATGTGTTTGTTCTCTTCTATTTCTGTATTATGGGCATGAATGAGTATTTGAATACTAATACCTGATGTCCTTAATTTGTGACAGATTGTATTAATTCCCTTTTATTAAAATAATATAATAATAAAAAACGTGGGAGGGAGGTGGATGGGCGATTCGCCCAATAATGAGCATTTATTGTCCAACAGAACTGGTACAGCTCACATCAACATTTTTTTGGTCTACCAAGTCTTATAAAATAATTTTAAATTATATTAAAATCGCCCACTACTTCATTCAGTTTTTAGTCTCGAAATCATTGAGCATTATTATCATGAACCACTCAATTATCATTCCTTTCAGCAAGTCTGAATTCGAGATTTTCTTTTAACAGCTTCTGTAAGGATAAAAGATCTGTCTGGAATAGATTTCGTAAGGTGATATTTGTAGCATTTTTCAAGTTTGATATTTGTAACATTTATTGTTTATATTTTAGGTTTTTTTTTTAATTTTCAATTTTTTAACAAATGATAATAATATAATATATGTATATATAGTTGACCGTAAAAATTGATATATAGGAAAATGGTCAGGGTTGCGGTCAAAGGAGAAACAAAAATAGCTTACAACTATTTATTTTCCGACGTTTCGCCTCACTTTGTAGGGCTTCATCAGGGCTAAAAAGATACAAAATGATACAATGATAAGAATAAAAAAAAGTAACAATGGCAAGAGTAAATTTTTTTATAAAAATACGTAAAATATACAGTTAAAAAAATACAGGAGATGTACATAAAACTATAAATTTTTACTCTGTTATTGTATCATTTTGTATCTTTTTAGCCCTGATGAAGCCCTACAAAGTGGGGCGAAACGTCGGAAAATAAATAGTTGTAAACTATTTTTGTTTCTTTTGTATCTTTTTAGCCCTGATGAAGCCCTACAAAGTGGGGCGAAACGTCGGAAAATAAATAGTTGTAAACTATTTTTGTTTCTCCTTTGACCGCAACCCTGCCATCTTCCTATATATGATAATAATAGAAGCTGCCACAATCGAGGGCAAAGAGTATTAGATTTCTAAGTTTTCATTCAATCACTATATATGCAGTCAAAAAAGAAGACAAATAAAATAAAATCAAAACAATATAAAACAAATATGAATAAAATATTATAGCAGAATAATTGGTACTAAAATTAAAGAAAAACAAATACATTGGAAATATTCGCTCCTATATACAATATTTATGGGAGATCATGGTAAGGCACGATGCTACTAACTCCGAATCCGGCTGAAAATTATTTTCTGTTACATTGTAGTCGTGTCTCAACCTTGTGGGTTCTGGAGCCCTCCTGTGGTCCACCCAGCCTTGTAAATTGGGTAAAAATCACCTCCTTGCACAACCGTTGGTCTAGTAACAGTACTTCCTTACAAAGTTCTGAACCCCTGACCCTTCATGAGTTATAGTGGTACAGATTTTAATTTTTTTAAAAATAAAATATTAACATTCAGTCTTGGTAGCTCTGAGCCAACCTTTTTTCCCCACCTGTTGCAGGAAAGCTAGGCTCCAAAACTAGGATTCATCAGTAGAGACAGTGAGAGCTATGGACTCTACAGTCAGGACTTGAGTGGTGAAGTTGGCCATTACCAGTACTCCAATACCAAATTTAAATATCTTGGGATTTTCAATCCTTTGAAAGGTAGAAAATCTCGATGAAACAACGACAACGATACATGGGACATTGAGGTCGTTGTGTAACGTTTTATTTGTTACGTAGTATGGAGCATTGACTATTGTTCTAAGGGCTATGGAGTGAAAGGATTGGATCCTCTTGATGTTCGGAAATAAAGCTGTCTCTCAGAGGTCAAGTCCGTAGGTCCATTGGTTTGATTATGGTCTTGTAGATCAGTTGTTTGTTTTCGATTTAGATGTGAGAATTTCTGTTCGGTATTATATATAACTGGCCAAATCTTGGGTTGACATCTTGTCATTTAAGTCTAGTATGTGGGTTCCATGTTAGGTTTCTTGTCCAATAGGAAACCAAGATACCGTACTTTGTCGAACAAGTGAAGATTGTATGGACTATATTAAATGAAAGTAAGGTTACAATTCATTCCAATAAAATCAATTAATAACTTTTTTATTTATTGATATTTACAACTGTATAAAAAATACAACAAGTAATAAGATCATAATGATATGATACAGGATGTAGAGAAACTACCTAGTAGTAGAACTCTAAAAACAGTTTACAATATAAGGTCACGAGGCTATCTTCTTTTCAGGCGCCTCGGAGGATTGCCAGGAATAGAAGAGGAAGCAAGGTTAGAAACTAGTGGGTTTGGGTGGTTAGGGAGTTTATTATGGAAGGAATAATATCGGGTTCGGGCTAGATCGGTTACATAAGG
>NW_027116139.1:205672-208588 GCF_000696795.3 Halyomorpha halys
GGATGGTTAAGGAGTTTGGAATGAAAAGACGCATATCTGTTTTGGGTCAAATCTTCAACGAATGGGATGTTAAGGTCTTTGTGAATGAGTTTATTTGTGACGTAATAAGGAGCATCGAGGATTTTGGATTGTAACGATTGGATGCGGGAAGAATTTGATGGTTTGGCGGAGCCCCAGAGTTCAATTCCATATGTCCAAATTGGTCTGACTATTGTAGTGTATACTAATTTTTTGTTGTGAACGGGAAGTTTAGTGCTTTTGTCAAGTAAGTGTTGTAGCAATCGGAATCTACCAGCAGTTTCTTGTCGTTTCAGTATTGTGTGTGGATTCCAAGTAAGTCTCTTGTCAAGATGAAGTCCTAAGTATCGAATCTATTCAACGTACTAAAATTCAAATATGAGTTTAAGTGACACGAATAAAATCGTAAACATTGATTATTATTTTAATTAATTAATATTATTATGCATATACTATTGGCCAGTATTACGGAAGAGGAGTGGTTATAGGGACTGCAGTCCGTGCAGGTTCCTGACATTCTTCAGCTGTTTCGAATTCCTTTCAGTAGCGACCTCTCACGGCCTTCTTAGTAGTTGCTAATGTTAGTCGTGTTTTAGAAATAATTTATGGATAAATTTATTACTGATTTTATAAGCCATCTTTAATAAAATACAGTAAAACTATCAGCTAAATTTTTTAAATGAAAACTTAAGTTATGTAAGTTTCTTTCAGCATTGTGTTTATATGTGTACAGAACTTGTTTTGTTAGTAGTACGTTTGGCGGTCAAGAAAGGTACAAGATAATAAAAAAAAAACTATTTAATATTAACCAAAGTTTCGGCCCACTTTTGAGGGCTTCGTCAGGTCTGAATGAAAACACACACAAAAAAAAAAATAATAATAATTTAAGAATCGCCTTTTTCCCCCTCCCAGATATTTACTTCTAATTTCATAGGCTCTCTAGGCTCCGCCTAATTTCCTAAATTATCTGATTGGTCCAAACCCCTTCTCCTATTTCACTATTCTTCCTACCCCCTCTTCTCAAGTGTTCATATATATTTCCTAGACTAGATAGCTAAGTTAGAAGAAGATAGAGACTGCGTAACAGTAACAGTAATATGCAGTTCTTGTAAATATGTTAGAATAAAGTCATTTTAGTCTTCACTGATTTTTATGTTATTTAATTCCCAGGAATCGTTTCCAGATACGATGTGGTTACCAAACTGTTTTAATCTAAGTGGAAAAGTCCAGTTTTATTCAGTGGGCCCACGACGAAATAAATTAATACTACTGAATTAATAGATTAAATTTTTGAAAAATATGAGAAAAGTTTTGTTACTATTTACAGTTAATTTTAATATGAATTTTAATAATTGGAGTAAATACAAATGGAGACCAAAATGCAATTCGAATTAAATTAAAGACAAGCCTGACCTTAGTGTATGGAAGGTTATAAATTAGTTTGTTTATATGATAGTGATAGTGTTTGATGAATCGAAAATTAAAAGTTTTAAATATTATTGAAGTTTTGAAAAAAATAGGTAACTAAACATAAGCTTAGTAAGCTTATTATTAATTGATATAATTCTCTATTAATTGACTTTTTTTGTGAATTTTGACTTATTATTAATGACCTGAGCAAAAAGAATACCATTTCATTTATTTAATAAATAAATACCAATCTCATGAAATAGAAAAAATTATATTATAATATATCAGTTATTTATATCAGTATTTATTATAAAATAAATACTGATATTTATGCTGACGGTGATCACTGATGAAATTTCGAAGAACACGATGAAATAGAAATAAAGATCAAGTCATACCATAGTTGTATAAAAAAAAAGAAATGATTTATGGTTTGACGAGTCTTAGATAGCAAGAACTTTTAGTACTTTCCTCAATCAGACGCCAGAGCAAAACCGGTTCCTTCTTGCGGACAGATAACCCACTTCTCGAGAATCATATTTTTTTTTATTCTATTTTCCACCAGTTACCACACACGTCGGACCACGTAGAAGGCGTTTAATCTGGTTATGGAAATCTACCCTTGATTTATTTGGAGATCGGCTGGTTTGCGAAGATAAAAGGGATTTTTTTTTTACTTCGCGACATTTCCTCATTTGACATTATCACATATATATTTATGAAACAAATTATCTTCGTTTGCTGCGAACGTTGGAAAAACTGTAGTGAGTTAATTGTTACAGGATTCATTCCACCTTAAGAAGGATAATTGAGGGGGGATGACATGGTAAGAGAAACAAAGGGAGGTATCATCACCTAATAGTTTAAAACCCAAGAAATTGCGAAATTTCAGATTCTAATTCTAACCCCGACAATTTTCATAAAATTAACAATTTCCTGGATACGATGTGGTTACCATACAGGTTACCAACCTGTTCTAATCTAAGTGGAAAGGTCCAGTTTTATTCAGTGGGCTCACGACGAAATAAAAGTGAATCCATACCGGAATGCATATATATGTATAAATTTATATATTTATCAATAGTGAACTCTATATTAATCAAAAAAATTTCATTTTTTCCAATATATATTAAGATAATGTTTCCAGCTATTTTGGATTTTCACTTTTTACATAAGTTGAATGTTTACACTTAACAAAAAAACATTTACGTAGGTTAAACGCCACATTTTTAACAATATAAATATTATTTTAAATTTTATCAAATCATCTTACTCGAAGATTTACTAATGTCTGAAACTAATATTAATACATTTATTGTTAATATTTCTGCTTTTTGTCGATACAATGTTATCTTTAACAGAATGTTATGTTTTCTTTCAGTCTGGCTTCAACGTTCAACTTAAGCCAAACTTTTTGCTTAAGGTATATATATATATTGATATGTATGAGAGGTACCAGCTGGAGTTTTTTAACTTAAAATAATTTCC
>NW_027116139.1:209653-210181 GCF_000696795.3 Halyomorpha halys
CAAAGAAGAAACTGTTAAAGATGAAAGGGAGGACTTTCGTCGAAGATCATTGGACCTTCTCACCCCCTCTTAAAATAGAGGACCCAATCAGAGGACAGAAATCAAAAGAAGGAGGAGTCAGAAGGAGAGGGGAGAAAGGTAACAAAAGGGCAGGAAAAAGAGTTTTGAAGGGGAGTCAAGGAAGAACAGTCAAGAAGGGACAGTCAAGAAGACACAGTCAAGAAGAGAGAGTCAAGAAGAAAGAGTCAAGAAGACACAGTCAAGAAGGGACAGTCAAGAAGGGACAGTCAAGGAGAGACAGAAAGGAGACACAAGCTGGGAGAGATGATAGCCTGAGAGAGCCGGGAAAAAGAGAGAGAAGCAGCCAAGAGGCCATATGAACGCCCTTACACGACAACCGCCGACAAACCTGCCGATGTATCGAAACAAGTAAGACTTTTTCTGATGTAATTAGAATGGCAGTAGTAGAATTTGTAACTTAGAGTCAATATAATATCAAATATCCCAACTGGTACTTCTCAATTCATT
>NW_027116139.1:210943-211288 GCF_000696795.3 Halyomorpha halys
ATATAAATACAGATACATATATTACATTAATATATGAATAAATTTCAATATAACAACGTGTACGGGGAACCCCTAATCGGGCTTAGAAACCCCGAACCCCGTACACGGCAATATATATATATATATATTCAAACCCAAGAAATTGTTTGGTTCTGAAGCCCTCCTGGGGTCCACTCAGCGTCATAAATCGGGTACCCTTAATGGGGTAAAAATCTGGCGGTCCAGCGTGATTCTAACCAAATCACCTCCTTGCTCAACCATTGCTCTAGTAACAGTACTTCCTTACAAAGTACTGAGCCCTGACCCTTCATGGGTTGTAGTAGTACAGATTTTAATGTATATATA
>NW_027116139.1:214541-221259 GCF_000696795.3 Halyomorpha halys
AGCCACTACTAATCGCCGTTTCGAATCCAGAATAAACAAGTTAACTTTCATCTCGTCGCGGACCCACAAAATGTAATTCTGTATATATACCCGTATGGGGTGTATAAAATAAAGGTTAGAATTCCATTTATATGAGACTACTGGGTCATGTAAATAAATTTCAAAATTTGATTAGGTTTTCAAAATAAAAAAATAATAAAAAATTTGTCTCACTAGTTTTATTTTATAATTATTATAATTATTGATTATATATTAATCAATAACATCTGTCAATTTATTGCTTAATTCAAGATTTTTGAATATTTATTTTTAAAAATGTGAAAAACGATTCATCACAGTTACTAGGGAGTATTGGCAGATAGTAGTATCTACTATTAGATATATTATACCTCGGCCTTATTTTAGTTTATTGTCTCCATAGTTATTTCAGAAGGGAACTCCCATAATTCCAAAGAAACATAATTCGGCGGAAAATTCAAATCAATTTGAAGGAATTGTTAGAAATATTTTGTATGAATAGAACCCGCTCCTAACCGCGGTGTTTAAATTATGCAAAGCATTTCTTTTATTTATCATCCTTGTTAAATATTTTATTCATTACGCGTCTCGTTCAACATTTAATACTAATGGAATAATACCGACCATTTTATTTCGAGCCGCTTCTCCATTATACGAGCTATTAACGGTTTGTATGGAATGTCCTTTAGGGTCTGTGCCGATTGTTCTATTGTCTGCCTTATTTTATTGCTCTCTCGACATCTCCGAATTGAATCCATTCTTCTTAGTGAGGACTTCCCAGCTTCCAGAAATATATATATATATATATATATATATATATATTCTTGTCCACGGTAGATAACTTGTTTTGCCTTCATTCGTAGAGGATGTTCAAGGTTTAATGTCGAATTACTTTCATAAATTTGTGATTGGCAGTTATGGCGAAAATCCTGAATTGGAAGTACTGTAAAATTGGAATGTAAATATGCTATTAAATATGTAATTATAAAATTTATACAGGTTTATACTTTTTTTAAAATCAAAATAACAGGAATTTTTGTTTCGGTTTTAATGCTTAGCAACATGAAAATTTTTTATCAATTATTTTTTAGCTCTAATGCAGATTTTTTGAAACTTTTTCATTAATTTTTTTTTTTTTTCTAATGATTTTATTTTATTGGTAAATAGGGAAAATCGTGTATGACAAAATAATCTGTATGACATTATAACCTATATAGAGAGACTTTATTTATACAAAGTAATGCAATTGGAAATAAAATAAAATGTTTAAAGATTGAATTTGATGTTCAGAGAGTGTGTAAAATTTATTTAATAAATAAATTATTTAACAAAGAAAATCTACTTTGAAACCAAATCACCTATATTTCTGTTTTTGAATTTCAAAATTTGATTAATTTCATTTAAAAAAATGTTCATTATTTTATTTCATTTATTTAAGCTCTTATTTTTTTTTGTTTATCTTTTCGTTATAATCACAACAAAAATAGTATTGAATTATGTATAATTCTCTATTTTTTTCGTGCACCAATTTTTTTTTTGGTGTAAGGTGGGGCGGTATAGGTAAGGGTAAGCCCTTTAAACAAATAGTAATCACAACAAAAACAGTATATTAATTAACTTAATTACCAATTATGTTAGATTGGTTTGCGTAAATTAAGTGGGATCGTAATATATTCATATATTACCGTATTTCTCCCTATGAAAGTTGTTAAAACAAATAAGTTTTGAGAAAGTACTGCATCCATTAATTGTAAAACATTAATCCGTAATTACAAAAAAATTATTGTAGTGTTTGCACAATTTCGATTTATTACAAAATTAATCCATAATTTTTTTAAAGTAAGACTACAGTCAGAAGAAACCGAAAATATTTATTGATAAATGTAGTTTATTAATTTTCTTTTTTGTCTCTCCGTTACCTCCCATGACTTTATATGTTAGACAATTATTTTTCTAAAATCATTACATTTTTAATTCAAAGTTTTTTTAATAATTCCTCATCTACCGCTCATGCAGTGAGATGTATCTTCATTGCTAGAATTCATGTGGCCTCATTTTTCTTCTGTTCCATTACAAATCACTCACAGCCAAACATTCCCTATTGGTCAAGTGTATACTCAATGTTAATCGTTGGTTTAATACGATTATTTTTCTTTCTCTTCCTTATTAACTTCGATCCAATAAATCCATCCTCATTTGCAATCTAAGTCTCCTGATCTTTTTGTTAATTGCCTAATTTTAATTTTCAAAATCGTTTTGATAAAATAGTAAATTCATATAGATTAAAAATTATTTCAAGTCTTAAAAAAATATTTATCTAATTTAATTTTTTTTTTTTTGTCCAGGTTGAAATTGAATAAACATTTTTGTTTCGATACCTATGTTTTTTATAACTTTTTCTACATTTATTAAATAATTAAATAAGATAAAATATATACTATTCTTGAAATAAGAAACATCAGTCTTTTTATAGAATTTTCAAACAAAAATAATATATTTTATTTTACTTTTATATCTTTTTAATCACTCATATTCTAATAATACATTTTTATTTAATTATTTTTTAAATAAAATAAGTCGCTTAGCTAATACAATTCATTCAAATTATATTAATTTCAATTTGTAGAATTAATTAAAAGAAATATTTTACTTTATTAACTATTCCATGGTTTTTTTATTGTTCATCGATGCAAAAACATCAATTAAATATAAGTTAGTTATGCTGTAGCACTACAACCCATACAATTTATGAGGCTGGGTGAACCCCAGGAGGCCTCCAGAGCCCAGAGGGTTTACTCACGGCTACAATGTAACTGAGTTATAATATAAATTAGTGAAATATAAAATTCACTCTCATTTCAAAAAAGTAAAATAGCATTTGTGTGAAATATATTTAATATTTAAATAAAAAAAAGAATTATATATTTTATTATTATAAGGAAATAAGGAAAACTTAAATATATTATAACTCAATATTATCCATGTATAGTCTCAACACTTTTTATAACATCAACAGTACAACGCTTCGGCCATCTCGGCCATCCTGAAGGACAATCTAAATATTTAACAGCTTATTATATATGCAATTTTAATAATTATAACAATAACATTATCACTAATAATATAACATACCTTCAAATATAAATTTCTAATTGATGTAATAAAAAGTGTTGAGACTATACATTGATAATGTTGATTTATTTAATAAATAATTACCAGTCTCAAGAAATTGAAAAAAATATATTTAAATGTTCAGACAAATTTACATGCAACAGATTTTGTCAAATGTTATGCGTACGATTTCATAGGCACCTCCGTTTGCCAGTAACAACCTATTACAATAAGTATATTTGTTCATTAGAAAAAAAATCAAATCTTTTCTGCCATAAAATAGCAGAAAATTTCAACCCAGTAATATAGGTCATGTTCACATGAGGAATTTCTCAATACTTGTCGGAAATCTCATCGTTTAATCCCCCGATCCATCTCCATCTCTCCCATTCATTGTTATAGTATTTTTTTCTCTTTTTTTTTTCAAACCCTGTATTTCAACATTAAATTGTATATCAAGTCAGTAGAAATCATATTATCACCATGTTTTTCTGCTTAAATTATGTATATAATTATATCCTCTGCTTGTTGCAATAAGAATATATCGGGTAAACTATAATTAAAAAAATTTTTTTTTGTTACAGATCACTAGAAATTTTTGAGATGAGTCGTGTAAAACACAGTGACTTAATAAAGGAGCAGATGTCTGCAGAAGGCGGTTCACAACTAGGAGGTCCCCTGAGGTACGAGAACACCGTCATACTTTGGATAACAGCTGATCAGGTAATTCATTATAAATAATAGCAAAGTTGTAAATTTATAATAATAAATATTATAAATAAATAATATAAATATAATGATAAACTTGCACTCTTCCTATTAATGAGCCATAAATTATTCCCTAACTTTTGGGCGGGAAGTGGATAGCACGCTCATTTTCATCTGAATTTAGTCAGATACTTGCGTTCAGTTTTAAAGGTTTTTCTAAAATAAAATAATAAAAAGTAGAAAACTAACAGAACGCATATAATTGCATTTTTTTTTAATGAAATCGTAAGCCATACAATACAGAATACAAAAAGAAACATCATGAATACCGGAATGTTTTGACAAACTTAAAGATTAATTTTTCACGTATTTCGTCAATTTTAACAAAATATCTGTAGACGGTAGGTATGAATGATACGGATAATGTATTAGTACAGAGTCGGGAAGAAGAAAAGGCAGTTATCTCACCCCATTTTTGATTACTTTAATGAAAACAATGTATAATTACTAGTCAAAACTGATAGGTCTGGCAAGTATAGATAAAGGGAATAAAAAATGGCGGATGTTTCAAAACCTTAAAAAAACATTAATTTTTCAGTCGAAGCTCTATATCTTAAAAACTAGCAACAACACTAGAAAATCTGAAAGAACATTATTTAAAGAAGAGTTAATGTGCTGAAATATTAGCCCTAATAGAGCTATTTACGTCCAATAGTTCTCGAGATATAGCTATTTAAAAAGCAACATTTCATAAAAAATGTACTGAAATATCAGTAGTTAGTTAATTTATATTGAGAAATCTATATCTCACGAACCATGTGACGTACAAATGTCTATTAACATTCAAATTAAAGCTAGTTTAATGTACTATAAAGTAGTTTATAACCTTTACCTTCGTAGGAATAGTAGTTTTCATAATATTTGTTAAAAGAAATTGATTTATAGTTGTTCGGACAGTTTGATTTATGGAAAACTTTATTTTAGAAACCATTGGACGAACAGATCTCTGCCAGCACTCAAATTAAAGCTAGTTAAATTTACTATAAAATAGTTAATACTGTTTATCATTGTAGGTGTAGTAGTTTTTATGATATTTGACAAAATAAACTCACAAAATGTTAATTTCTAGTTGTTCGTGTAAAATGTTGGATTTTTGAAAAAATATATCTCTAGACCCATAAGACACATATATGTTAACACTCAAAATAAAGGAAATTTAACTTACTATAAAGTAGTTTATGACACTTATCTTCGTGGGATTAGTAGTTTTTATGATATTAACTTATGAATATAAATTTGGTAAACGAAAATTTTTCCGAACAATTATAAATCAATTTATTTTAGCAAATATCTTGAAAACTACTATTCCTAAGAAGGTAAAGGTCATAAACTAATTTATAGTACAATTATTTAGCTTTAATTTTATTGTTAATAGACATCCGAACGTCACATAGTTCCTGAGATATAGATTTCTCAAAATAAATTAACTAACTTCTCATATTTCAATACGTTCCATACAACATTTTTATGAAATGCTGCTTTTTCAAAAGCTGTATCTCGAGAACTATTGAAGGTAAATAGCTCTATTAGGGCTTACATTTTAGCAAATTTACTCTACTTTAAATGATGCTTTCTTTGATTTTCTATTGTTGTAGTAGAGCTTCGAATAAAAAAAAAAAATTTTTAACGATTTGAAACAGTCGCTATTTTTTATTCCCCCTACCTATACTTAGCAGGCTCAACAATTTTGACTAGTAATTATACCTAGTTTTCAATTAAGTTATCAAAAATTGGGGTGAAATAACTGCCTTTTTTCTCCTCTTGGGCTCTTGTACTATATGTTCAGAAAAACCATTTGCATTAAATTACTCTAAAACAAATTCAAAAAGCGAATCAAGTCGTTTATTCTTGTCTATTTCTAGTCATATATCAACAAAATCCCACTGGTCTATCCAAAAATAAAAAATCATAAACCACCTTAACGAGAAAAAACTTCGTGAATGACATAAAATCATATGCGATCGTGTACAAAAAGAAATTAGTAATCATCTTATAAAGTTTCGAATAAGCGTATATATTGCCATATTTTTCTATCGAAAAATATATTTATTCCGATAAACAAAAATAATTTTCATTATGCAATGCAACTTTGTATTTATACTTTCAGGACAATGACAGAGTGTGCTGTTAGTTTATAATACTGGCAGAAATTATGTCCATAGCGAAAGGGAGCATTGACAGTAAGGTGTAAAGATAAAGGCTGACTGATGTAACCGTTTTTCAAAACAAGGAGAGTTTATTCTTGAGGTTCAATTTGTAGTACTATTTAAACGTATTGTCTAACAAAGCTCTGTTACATCGAAGGTCTCAAGTTGAAAACATTAGTCATCTTAGAGCATCTAAAATTTATTTATTTTTATGAGTTTGACTCTTCTACATATCGGCTTAAAGCAACTGTGGAATAGTTGGAAGAAGTCTTCTTCAATATTGTAACTACTGTTTACTGAAGTACTTCAAGTAATACTATTAAAGAAAAAGTGCGAAATACTTTTATTTTCATTACTTTCATCGCGTATTAAAAAGCGGATGCATTTGTGTTACTTTAAATTAAACCGTGGTTGAATCATTGACGACACTCACTCATTAGCACTTCATCGTACCCCAGACGGATGTGAAATTTTTTCTATGTACCCGCGATTAATTGCAGCGATTAGAGGAAATGGCGTGTGAGCGTGTGAGTGCGAGTGAAAGTAGGAAGAGATTGGCTAGTGGCCTCAGCTCTAGAGTGGTATGGGATATTCCACTGTTGGTATGTACTCCTTTGAAACATGTTGTAGAGTAACTAACAGGGATATCATATATATATATATATATATATATA
>NW_027116139.1:225949-229068 GCF_000696795.3 Halyomorpha halys
TTTCTAAGTAGAGTAGGGATTTTAGGTAGGGACTCGAGTTCGGTTGGGGTACTAGATTGAAATATGATATTCACGATTGGATATCCAAAGGTATCATATTTAGTAATACTACAAGATGGTATACAGCTTCTGTTTAAAATCGAATCCAACATCTTAAATTTGACAGATTTTCTTTTTAAAACCTTGCAAACTTAACTATTTTTAAAACTTATGAATATAACTCGAGATGCGTATTGAATGACAAATATTCCAATGGTTTATTGGTAATACCTTAATATTGTGTTTGTGTGAGAGGTTATTGATCACTTATTGGGTCAGGCAAACTCTGATGTAGACTTGCATTGTGTGTCAAAACGACGGCAAACAATAATTTTGTTTTCTACTATTTTATTTTCCCACCATCATCTGACTAATCTCATACTCTACTATTAGATTTGTTCATTTAAAAGAATATAGCTAGAATATTTTTTTAGGACTTTCTTTTCACTTTTATTATTATTATTTTTTTTTAATTGTGCTTCTGCAATTTCAATAATTTTCTAATTTCGTCTGCTAATCCGGCAATTCTCTGCGACTGACATAAGTTGAAACCGTTTGACGACAGACTCGTAATTGTTGTACAGTTTCTTGATTTGATTTTTTGATATTAAACAAAATATTAAATAAAAATAAAATGGAATGTTATTTCGTTAGCTATATCGCCCCAAGATCGAGAGTATATGTTTAACGTGGTTCAGAAACATATTAAGGCCCTATTAACATCGAGTTTTTTATCCTTGGCCATTTCGGAGTGTTTACAAATGCTAGGTATAATTTGAAACTTTCTTATGGCATTACGTAGCAACAGAAAAAAATGTTTCGTTGAATAAAGTTTTCACAGTTGACTGATAAAAATTTGCACACTTTTGAATAACTTTATCTCGAAGTCTCTTTAGTCTAGGTTTATAGAGATAAAAATTGGAAAAGGGTGCTCAATTTTCAGGATTTTGATGATCTTTTTTTCCTCAAATATTATTATTATTTATTGTTTTCGGCCCAGACTCCCATTGGAGTTCTATTAATGCCTAACTATTGTTGGGGATCAAGTTTTTCATTCTGCGGGACCGCCACTCAATGAAAAAAGTCAACGTCCCAAGGCCAGATTCGAACCAGCGCCGCTAGCTGATCTCAGATTGGTAAGACTGTGTCTAACCACCTGAGCTATGTACAGCCCCAAATATTATTAAGTTAATGTACTGTAGATCCAATTACCCACCCATTTATATTAATTCCATAACCTGATGTGTTCAGATATAATTTCTCAAATAATGACAAATGTAAAATCGGTCTAAAATAAAGCTGCCCATTTCTGTAGACTCCCCCCCTTCTAAAGATTAATGCACAAGATGCACGTTGAGGAAGACTCTATACTTCTAACATCCAGTACCTAGTATACGTAACTATTAACACAGAGAGATGTTATTCTTGTTGCTAATATCGATTATATCCCTAAGATTATTACTATCGATACTATAGATGGAGGGCCGAGCAGCATATCAGCCGACACGGGAGTACAATAGACAGCACTCGAGTACACACACTCACCTATCTCGCCGACAGGAAGTCCGATAGCCTCACTTACTGATAAGGCCCTCTCTCGCTGTCAGCCCGCCCTGTCTTCGTCTTTACAACTCCATCTCCTCCTGTATCCTGGCTATGTCCTCTTCCTAGCTCCTCTGTATCACCAATCTCATCATTCTGTTATATCATATATATACAGTTATTATTATTATCAATTTTTGTAACTACTGAACTTGGATAAGGAACAACAAATTTCAACTACCTAATATTGAGAAATAATGGAGAATCTAAAATTCTTTTTTAGATTGGTTTACACCTTTCACGGTCGGTTTTTTGGCAACAGTTCACTCTATTTCCTAATAGCACAAGAGCCCAAGAGGAGAAAAAATGGTGGCTGTTTCAAAGCGATAAAAAAAAAAAAATTCATTCGGAGCTTTATATCTTAAAAAGTAGGAACAATACAAGAAAACCTAAGAGAACGCCATTTAAAGAAGAGTAAATTTGCCAAAATATGAGCCCTAATAGAGTTGTTTTCGTTAAATATTTTTCAAGATATGCTTTTAAAAAGCAACGTTTCTGAAAAATGTATATATATATATATATATATACCATTCATACCAAATATACATTTGTACATATGCAATAAATATATATCAAAGACAGCAGCTTATGATAATCAACTTCCTTACGAATATAGTCCCTGTTCTACGTTAAAAAAATCTGTACTAACCTTTATCTTTATCGAGACTTAATCGAAGATTGGAACAGACACTGGCAACAGTCAACCAAAGTACAACCATTACACAAATACATTCTGAACAATACCTCACAAAACTTCAAAATAACCAAAATCACCCATTACAAACTTACTGAATTTCTTACAGAACACGGACCGACTAACCAATACTTAAAGAGATTTCACTTAATAGTTAGGCGTATTTAAGTGCGACGGAAGAACTTTTCAACACATAATATACAACTGTTACATACATGACTACAAAAGATATAGTTTGTTGAAATGATCTCTACTGACAGGAGACTCATGGTCTCTACCCGAACAAATATTATATAACAAATACAACAGCTTAAAAGAGTTCACCGACAACATAGACCTGAAATGTTAATGTGTGGAGCGACAAGCAACTTAAAAAAATTATCTTTTTTTTAAACTATTATTATACAAATTACGTCTTTTCAGATATAATGTCATTTTTTATTTATTTTTCTTTTCAGTTGTATTTTTATTATTCTATTTTCTAACAGCTCTCACCTCTCCTTGCTTTGTGTTATGTTCTTTCTATTACATTCTATTGTTGGAGGAGATGGTCGGGGTTGCGGCCAGCAAAAAGAACATAAATAAACAAAAAAATATTTATTCATGCCGACGTTTCGACCTGAGTTTCAGGTCTTCATCAGAGAACTTGTAGCAGGGGGTCCTAGCTAAAACGTCGCCATGCATAAATATTTTTTTGTTTATTTATGTTCTTTTTGCTGACCATACCCCTCTCCCCCGACCATCTTCTCCACATATTAATTTACAGTCAACTATCTACTCCTCA
>NW_027116139.1:229388-262330 GCF_000696795.3 Halyomorpha halys
TTTCTAAGTAGAGTAGGGATTTTAGGTAGGGACTCGAGTTCGGTTGGGGTACTAGATTGAAATATGATATTCACGATTGGATATCCAAAGGTATCATATTTAGTAATACTACAAGATGGTATACAGCTTCTGTTTAAAATCGAATCCAACATCTTAAATTTGACAGATTTTCTTTTTAAAACCTTGCAAACTTAACTATTTTTAAAACTTATGAATATAACTCGAGATGCGTATTGAATGACAAATATTCCAATGGTTTATTGGTAATACCTTAATATTGTGTTTGTGTGAGAGGTTATTGATCACTTATTGGGTCAGGCAAACTCTGATGTAGACTTGCATTGTGTGTCAAAACGACGGCAAACAATAATTTTGTTTTCTACTATTTTATTTTCCCACCATCATCTGACTAATCTCATACTCTACTATTAGATTTGTTCATTTAAAAGAATATAGCTAGAATATTTTTTTAGGACTTTCTTTTCACTTTTATTATTATTATTTTTTTTTAATTGTGCTTCTGCAATTTCAATAATTTTCTAATTTCGTCTGCTAATCCGGCAATTCTCTGCGACTGACATAAGTTGAAACCGTTTGACGACAGACTCGTAATTGTTGTACAGTTTCTTGATTTGATTTTTTGATATTAAACAAAATATTAAATAAAAATAAAATGGAATGTTATTTCGTTAGCTATATCGCCCCAAGATCGAGAGTATATGTTTAACGTGGTTCAGAAACATATTAAGGCCCTATTAACATCGAGTTTTTTATCCTTGGCCATTTCGGAGTGTTTACAAATGCTAGGTATAATTTGAAACTTTCTTATGGCATTACGTAGCAACAGAAAAAAATGTTTCGTTGAATAAAGTTTTCACAGTTGACTGATAAAAATTTGCACACTTTTGAATAACTTTATCTCGAAGTCTCTTTAGTCTAGGTTTATAGAGATAAAAATTGGAAAAGGGTGCTCAATTTTCAGGATTTTGATGATCTTTTTTTCCTCAAATATTATTATTATTTATTGTTTTCGGCCCAGACTCCCATTGGAGTTCTATTAATGCCTAACTATTGTTGGGGATCAAGTTTTTCATTCTGCGGGACCGCCACTCAATGAAAAAAGTCAACGTCCCAAGGCCAGATTCGAACCAGCGCCGCTAGCTGATCTCAGATTGGTAAGACTGTGTCTAACCACCTGAGCTATGTACAGCCCCAAATATTATTAAGTTAATGTACTGTAGATCCAATTACCCACCCATTTATATTAATTCCATAACCTGATGTGTTCAGATATAATTTCTCAAATAATGACAAATGTAAAATCGGTCTAAAATAAAGCTGCCCATTTCTGTAGACTCCCCCCCTTCTAAAGATTAATGCACAAGATGCACGTTGAGGAAGACTCTATACTTCTAACATCCAGTACCTAGTATACGTAACTATTAACACAGAGAGATGTTATTCTTGTTGCTAATATCGATTATATCCCTAAGATTATTACTATCGATACTATAGATGGAGGGCCGAGCAGCATATCAGCCGACACGGGAGTACAATAGACAGCACTCGAGTACACACACTCACCTATCTCGCCGACAGGAAGTCCGATAGCCTCACTTACTGATAAGGCCCTCTCTCGCTGTCAGCCCGCCCTGTCTTCGTCTTTACAACTCCATCTCCTCCTGTATCCTGGCTATGTCCTCTTCCTAGCTCCTCTGTATCACCAATCTCATCATTCTGTTATATCATATATATACAGTTATTATTATTATCAATTTTTGTAACTACTGAACTTGGATAAGGAACAACAAATTTCAACTACCTAATATTGAGAAATAATGGAGAATCTAAAATTCTTTTTTAGATTGGTTTACACCTTTCACGGTCGGTTTTTTGGCAACAGTTCACTCTATTTCCTAATAGCACAAGAGCCCAAGAGGAGAAAAAATGGTGGCTGTTTCAAAGCGATAAAAAAAAAAAAATTCATTCGGAGCTTTATATCTTAAAAAGTAGGAACAATACAAGAAAACCTAAGAGAACGCCATTTAAAGAAGAGTAAATTTGCCAAAATATGAGCCCTAATAGAGTTGTTTTCGTTAAATATTTTTCAAGATATGCTTTTAAAAAGCAACGTTTCTGAAAAATGTTGTATGGGACGGACTGAAAGATCAGTAGTTAGTGAATTTATTTTGAGAAATCTATATCTCAGGAACAATATGACGTATAGATATCTATTAGCAATCAAATTAAAGCTAAATTATTGTACTATAAAGTAGTTTATGACCTTTACCTTCGTAGGAATAGTAGTTTTCATGATATTTGCTAAAATAAATTGATTTATAGTTGTTCGGACAAATTTTATTGACCAAATTTATATTCATATGTGAATATCATAAAAACTACTACCCCTACGAAGATAAGTGTCAAAACTACTTTATAGAAAGTTAAATTTCCTTTATTTTGAGTGATGGCAGACATATGTGCGTCTTATGGATCTAGAGATATATTTTTTTTTCAAAAATCCAACATTTTATATGAACAACTTGAAATTAACATTTTGTGAGTTTATTTTTTCAAATATCATAAAAACTACTACTCCTACAAAGATATACATAATTAACTATTTTGTAGTAAATTTAACTAGCTTTAATTTGAGCGCTGGCAGACATCTGTACGTCTAATTGTTTCTTAAATGAAGTTTTTTATAAATCAATTTATTTTAGCAAATATCATGAAAACTACTATTCCTACGAAGGTAAAGGTCATAAACTTCTTTATAGTCCATTAAACTAGCTTTAATTTGAGTGCTAATAGACATCTGTACGTCACATAGTTCCTAAGATATAGATTTCTCAAAATAAATTAACTAACTACTAATCTTTCAGTAGATTTTTAAGAAACTTTGCTTTTTAAAAAGATATATTTCCAGAACTATTGAACGTAAATAGCTCCTTTAGGGCTCAAATTTCAGCAAATTTACTCTTCTTTAAATAATGTTCTCTTAGATTTTCTAGTGTTGTTGTTAGTTTTTAAGATATAGAGCTCCGAATGAAAAAGTAATGTTTTTTTAAGGTTTTGAAATAGGGGCCATTTTTTATTCTCCCTGCCTATACTTGGTAGACTCATCAATTTTGACTAGTTATTATACTTATTTTTCAATGAAGTAATCAAAAATTAGGGTGAGATAACTGCCTTTTTTTCTTCCCGGCTCTTGTACTATAACCTAAGCGTTAGATTGTAATGGAAGCTCATGAATAGCGTTAACCTATAACAAGTTTACTCTTCTACGAATCAAGAAATGACAATAGATTATTTTTATTCAGTCGCATTCCTGTCCATTGTATGGCGATTACCCCATAAAATAATAACTTTTTTTTGTTTATTTTTGGACGTAGATGAAATTTATAATTCATTACATATAATAAATAATTGATAGTATAATTTCAAATTATGAAGAAGATTATAAGGGGTGCGGTCAAAAGAGAACAAAAATAGTTAACAACTATTTATTTTCCGACGTTTTGATCCCCTTTGTAGAGCTTCTTCAGGGCTGAAAAGATATAAAAAGGTAAATTAAGGTAGTATTAAAATTATTTTAAAATAACTGAAAAAAAAATTATACACAAATGAAAGAAAAGAAGAAAAAAATATTATTAATATAAAATGAACAATGATAAGAATATAAAAAATATACCCAAACTATAAGGTTAAAAATGAATTGTGAGTGTAAATGTGACTAGAGATTATATAACTTTTACCATTATTTTATTTATTTTTATTCTTATTTTATTTTATTTTAGTATGAATGTGATCATCGAAGTATGAATCGATTCATCAGTCTTAGCTATTGCCCACAGCTTTGTGGCAGATTGTAATATCTATCAATATATAAAA
The DNA here is from genome assembly GCF_000696795.3 of Halyomorpha halys. Classification (NCBI taxonomy): domain Eukaryota; kingdom Metazoa; phylum Arthropoda; class Insecta; order Hemiptera; family Pentatomidae; genus Halyomorpha; species Halyomorpha halys. The sequence continues at coordinate 233,283 of NW_027116139.1, forward strand.
AGTTAGAACAAAAAAAAAGAATTGTAATTCATTACTACCTACTTGTTGAAAAAACATTTATTTTCCTTAACTCTTAGCTAAATAAAAACTTTCTCATGGGCAAGATTCAAGGACGACATTTAATATTTATAAAAGAGCTTTAAATTTTTGTGCTGTGGATAACAGAGGATTGTAAATCTTTCAAGGGTATGTTTATTTTCTAAGGTTAGGTATCTCCAGAACTCCGGAATTTCCAATGGAGTGTGGTTTTTTTTTTTTTTTTCGGATTCTGATAACAGATGGAATTTTAAGACGAATTCATATCACAAAGTTTTTCATTCCGACGCCTCTTTAAGGCTTAAATAGCTAAAAATCGAATATAATTTTTAACATTTCTTGAAGATTCGTGCGAATACGAAGCGAAAATCGAAAACTCTCAGAAACAAAATCGCTTCACGGTTCGATCGAAAAATTCTAACGGTAAAATATCTGTGTTTTTCCAAATAAATGTTTTTAGATTTTTTTTTCATATCAAAAGTTTTGTTCCATTTGAATTATAAAATTCTTCGACATAAGCTGCTTTCAACATAAATTGCATTTCATCATTAAATTTTCATTTATTCTTATAAATGTTATTATGTTTAGTTTTAATTCTTTGTAATACATACCATTATAAAACATGCTGTGTTAGCATGTTATATATAAAAACAAATCTGGTTTTATAAGAGAACTCTTTATCCTAACCGGTTTCCCGTCGCCGGTGTGGGATAGCAAGCTAACAGGTGACATCTTCATTTTATTAACCGGAACGGAAAAGGAATGAAATTAACTGAAATGTAACTTTTTCTTGTTACTCTTTGCTTTAAGCTTATTTAATTATTATCTTTCATTCTCTTGTATAGCATTATGCATAGGGAAAATTATTTTATAGTTTAAATAATAAAAAGTATATTATTTATTCATCTATATACTACACTGATAGATCACACGGTAATACTTGCCTGAGAAATGAGAATTTCTGGATTTTGGCTCAAGAATATTCAGATTGTTAAAGAGATATACATCTTTCCTTATTGAATAAGTCATTTGAAAGACAACTTTCCTTAATTTTTTCCATTACTGAGTTTCCCGTTCATTTAAACTGGATATAGCAATAGTTTCATTGCTTATTGTACCTAATTTTCTCAAACTGTGGTATCACTAAATAATAATATTATTTTCATGGTAGGCGAGGTACTACAAGCGAATACTGTGTTAGGAACGAAACACCCCACACTTTATGGTAAGACTAGAAGTGGCACCCGTTCCTGTGGGAAACAAACTGTCCTGGCTAATAAAAATACTTAACATGAGTTGTAATCGCTTCGTGAAACAATGTTATTTAAAGCTACTGCAGATATACAGTAACACTCGTTTGAGTTTGCAATATAATTGGGTAACGCAGATTAGAAAAATATTGGAGAGCTTCGGAATGTTTGACCCAATCCTACTTAATGATCCGGTAAGTATCAAAACTAGAATGGGGGAGATCTTGGATAGAAACAGGGAATTTGTCAATGTTAAAGACCTCTTGTTATTACGAAAATCGACCTATAACCCGTGGTACGGTAGGGTCTTCATTAAAACAGATGCTCCTCAAAGGTACCTAAAAATCAGTTGCCCTATATCTCACTTCAGAATAATTGTCCAACTACGACTTTCCGGTATATATACTATTACTTTAAGTGTCAGGCTACATAAATATATTTTGGATCCACAAAAGCTTTGTCCAGCTTGTGATGGAACGGCCCTGGAGGATTGTTTCCATTTTTAACAAAACCGAACCCGATACATGCCGAAACTAAGCAATATTAACCGAAATCAGTTGTATGAATTTCTGTCTGTACTCTCAGGATTGGATCTTAAATTTTTTTTGTCTAAATGTAGCACAAAACCTTTTGCTTAGAGCTGTCCCCATAGGATTTATAGTTTTTTTATATATTATTAAATATAAAGTGACATTTTTGTTTTATCGTTTTATTCTAACTAATGTAGGTAGCCCAGGTTTGGTATATTGTTTATTATTAGTTTATAAAAACGAACTTTAATTCACCATTTTTGTGAAATTATTACAATTGATTATTTATTTTATGTATTTCACAGGTTAACTCTATTTGTATTGGCGTTACCTCATAAACAAATAAATAAGTTATTATTATTTTCATGTTACAAGATCTGATTTATCATTCTGTTATAATTTAATGCAATTATCATTCCTTACCCTACCGATGGAAGGACCGAATCATATTTTTCAATCACAAACCCTTTCTTTATAGATTTGGCTCATGACATATCGAGATCTTGAAAGTTGAACGAGTATTATTTCAACATTAGTCAATAGTCAAGTAATTATTTATAATACATTTTCTCTCTTCAATTCCACCTCCTAGAAAAGTGCTTTTAAAATTTATAAACATGTCAAAATTTTTCGAACTTATTTATACAAAGTTCCATTTTTTTATTAATACAGCATTTTTGGCTTTCAACATCAAAAAAGGAATTCTAGAACCGTTTCATTGATTTATTAAAAAAACCTATATATATATATATTTTTTTTTTATAACAACTAAATATGCAACCCCTTTTATTGGGCAATATTTCTTATGACTCAGGCACATTTTTGGCGGAATGAAGGTTCCTTAAGGCTTGATACTTGATACTTGAGACTTGATACCAACACAGATTCTACTTTTTATTTTTTATTTTTTTTTGTGTTCTAAATTAATTAGAAACCATTGGTTCTCACTAGCCTCCTCAATTCTTCGCAAAAGATCCTTAATTAATGTATCACAATAGAAAAAAATATGAATACGAGTTATAGTAATGTATTTATAGTATTTAATGGACAGTTTTTATCTAGTTTAAATATTAGTAGTTCACTTTTTTTTTTATATGATGTGTTGTGATGTGATCTCAAATGACTGATTCGTATTAATATTATTGAAATTTGAATTGAATGTGTTGGTACAATCGATACTTACATGGAATTAAATTAGAGATTGATATAAATTCTGTATATCACCGTGCTAAATTACCCTTTTTCTCTGAATCACAGTTTATTTAATTTAATTTTTAAATTTTTGAATACTAAAGTCACAGGTGTATGCTTGTACAATGATTGAAGGTGTAGCGGGCAAAGACCTCTCTTATCAGTACCTACAGAGCTCTTATCAATAGTACCTGTACTTGCCTTCCTTTGACCGGCTAAACCTATATATATATATATATATATTTTAAATAAAATTTCCAAGCGTTGAATAATGTGTGAAACTATCAAAGGTAGATCCAACAGCTTAAAATATTGTTTCCAGTACGAGATCCTATTTAATTTTTTTTTCTTCTTAACATACCAATAAACTGATGATCACTACAACAAAATTATCTATTTTCTTAAAATTAACTCATTCTTTTATTTGGCAGTATGAAATACTACCTTTGAACCACGAGTTGATATTTCTTTTTCTCTTACTATCTTCAATCTTGGTCCACTAATGTCCGTGTGGTATTGGACAATACTCTTAAGATTTTTACACATTCAGAGAACCCCAGTGATCCATTTTTGGGCTAATAGTTGGAGATGGGGGTATTTTTATGGTTTTGGCATTTAGCCCTACTTATATCCTTGTTGCCAGTATGAATTTTGTTCTTCAGCTCCGCCAATTAGTTTGGTTATCTGTCCAATTTAATCTTTTCATAGTCGTTGGAGGGACCTGGTACATACAATTTGCAATTTGTTCCTTGAAATAAATCACTAAATACATTTATGGGTTACTTGACTCAGAAACACAATTTTATTGAGTGTTTGTTCTTAGATTGACTAAAACGTTGTTTCTTATAATAATAAAAACAAAAAAAAAAAATATTTTTTCAATAAAAAATAACTCTTCTTCTTATTAAAAAGTGAAACTAACCTATATTTCGGAATGAACATGTACGGAATTTTCAATGATATATCACAGTTTTAGAAACATGCTAGGGAGCTTAACTTTTCTAGGCTTCATCTTCTAAATTTAGATTCGATAATGGATGATAGTATTATGAAGAGAATCGAAATATGAAAATAACCCACTAAATTGGAATTCTAGTTTATTACATTTTACTAAAGAAAGACTATTGTCTTTTTCAAAAACTACTTGAATTCAAAAACTTTGAAATTCAAATTATTAGGGGGGTGACACATTATCGTTATCGTAGGAATATGTGAGTGCCCTATTTCATAATGAAGTATTTCGTTTTTGTTTTTCTTGGCAGCTGCCCTAACCATTTCCTTCTAATTCACATACGGCCAATCATTTTCATAACCTGGCTTCAATTGTCGATGACGTACTGTTATTCATATTAAAAAAGAAAGTTACAATGCTTTTCTTTATCTATAAAGCATTTTTTTTTTTATTCCACTCTCAAGTTATGCAGTGAATTTCCTAGGTATTCACCCCAAGCTTTTGTAAGGACAGAAGTTATCAAATTTTGAAGAGGGTCCGACCCGTAAGAAGGTACTATAAAGCCTTCTAAAATGGAGTATGGTGATGGTATGATAATTTGCCCTTCCCTCCCTACTGTAGCAGAATACCAACAGAGCTTTAGTCCTCACTCAAGGGACGGTCAACTTTGCATCCTCCAAATCCTCCTAACTTTGCCAGTAAACACTTTTATAATGGACTTCACTCTCATCCCTTCTAGAATACTTTAATAGCTCTAATGGTGAAAGCATCGTTGACCGTAGGAAACGATGCACAGTGGGGAATTTCTCCGATTTTGCCGACAGAAGGTCGGTTTTACCAAACAGAGCAGAGTTGGGGAATATTATTATCCCATAAGGGGTGTTTTACCATGTTAAATGTTTTAAGTATGGATTGTGAGCAGCCCTATTTAAAGTCATGTTAAATGATAAATGCATAAGAGCTCCTAGCGGATTTTCAAAGCAACTTGTTTAGTAACCTTCCCTTCCAAAACTTCATGTAATTATTTACTTCTATGTTTTGATTACAGTAATTTTTTACATACCTAAAATAAGTGAAAAGTATAAGTGTAAAAGTTGAGTTACTGATTGTCTTTTTTAAAAAGTCCAAAACACAAGACAAAAAAACAAAAACAGAAACTACGAGTAAGTAACCTAACACGACAATAAATAAAACAGTGACTAGGTCAGCTGGTCTGTTTCGTGACGTCATTCTCCATTTAACAGACACAGTAACAGACTCTCAGCCCTGTAACATGTTATATCGTTTTAACAGGGTAAAAGAAGGAAATATTTCTCCATTTAACATAACTTTTTCCATTTAACACGTTAAACTAATGATAATGAATACCCCAATAGATAAAACTAAAGTCTAATACTGTGGAAGATATTATCTGGCCTTATCCTCTCTGTCTGGGTAAGTCAGACCAGATGGTACTTGAAAAATTCAGTTGATCAGATTATAGGAAGAACATTCTCTAACATCTGCTTATCCTAGAATGTTACGTCTGGTTTCATTTTAAAACTATTTCTAAGCAGTATTTAATAAAAGGGTAAATATTATATATGTTAATAAAACGCATAAAAGACGAATGAACGATTGAACGAAATGGTTTTTGAAAAATTATTTTTCTTTATGTGTGATACTATACAGTCCGCTCAGATTTAGTACACATTTTACTCTATTAAGCGGTTTTTTTTTAACCACAACCATTCCCGGCAAAAATCTAAATCCGGAATGCCAAAACCGTGTTTAATAATAGCTCCTCCGTTGATGAGGTATCAAAAAAATAAATTATGTGGCGACGCTTAAAACGTACATGCAGTGGCGTAGCGTAGTGCTGGCGGGATGGTCAGGCCGCCTCGGACAGCACTTTTAAGGGTGGTAAAATTTCACAATAAATAATAATATCTTGAAAAAATTTGTACCATTTCATTCCATGGCTTTATTTTTAACCTTTACAAAACATGATAAATATGATTGTTCATACCAAATGGTTCCTTAGAATTACTGTATATTTTAGTATTTTAAATTGATATACTTAAATTAATGAACACGATTAACTCCCACGCTACGCTACTGGCGACGTGTTGTCTCCTACCACTAACGTTTGGTTTGCACGTGACTACACGTTGGTGTCATCGGGCATGAAACTGTTAACGATTAATATTAGCAGATTCTTAGTATTTTACGAACGATACTTGTGTAAAATAAAACTACAAAACATATCAGATATGTTCTAAAATAATTCCTAGAAGATAATTTATTGGAAATAGTTACCTATTGTACGAAATACTAACTTTTTAAATGCCATTTGACAAAATAATTGTGTGTCTTATCGGAGAATATTTTCTTGAGAAATAGTTTGGTAACCTGATATTATTTCTTTTTCGATTTTAGGAGTTTTTAATAGTATTTTTTAAATATTTAAATTAATCTGGCTATTGCAGCTTAAAATTAAAAAAAATACATGCATTATCCGATTTGATATTTTATTAATTGAATTTTTATAAAATTAAGCTCATCTTCTCTACGATTTTTAAACGATTCCGATTTTCTTTGTTTTTGTCAATTTCTTTTATTCACTAAACATAACAAGTTACAAACCAATAAAATATAAATATACTATATCAGTGTTTAGTTAGGTCAGAAAATTTAATCTTCATTTCCTTTGGAGAATAAAAAGGTTCTTTGACGTAGAAAAAAAAAAGTTTAAACATCATTTATTGGAAGACCATTTCTTGAAAACATTAATTGTAGACTAATAATCTATAAATTTCCTATTTTATGAATATGCCGAAATTTTTCTATGCCATCTTGAATGATTTTCGCAAATTGAAAAAAATAAAAAAACATTATAATGAGACGACCATAAAAAATTTCAAGGTTGAATTTAGTTCGATTTCGGTTTTTTTGTGACAACTATAGTGTGGCCTAGTAAAGTCAAAGCTTTTATATAAGTATTGGTTGAAATAATTATTTGAAAATAACCGACATTTTTATTACAATTTTTTGTAGGATTATTGAAGTTTTAATGTATACAAAAATTATAAGCTTTATCAGTAATTTTGTATTGTTCGTATTGTATTTACAAACATTGCAATATTTGAACTTTTATTGTTTGTTCAAATATGCGATTTTACTGTGCGTTCCTCCCACCGTGCGTCGACTGAAGAAAATTGGTTTATGTACGTATTTATATTTTTTCTCTACCGATCACACCACCAAACAATTTGTACAACTTATGAGCTTGTTATTGATATTTTTTTTTATATTTACAGGAAGTTCTGGATAAAAGATTAGACGATAGAGTCGACGATATGATGTCCAGGGGACTTTTAAAAGAGTTAGAAGAATTTCATAAGGAATACAATCAGAGGCGTATCCAAGGGGAAAGGTGATGTATCAATATGATTTTATACCTATAATTTCTTTCTACTTCAATAATTTTTAATATTAAACATAATTTAAGAGTAATGAATTTAATGATCCAGATTTGCTTGAATTATGTATACTTCATAAAAATTAAAAGTAATTTTCGGTATTACAAGAGACAATCATAATTTGTGAAATTATTTTCTCTAAATCCATTATCATTAATTTACATAAATATATATTTAGATATTTAGTCTTATTACTTATTTATTTTAATAGGTAGCTTATACATAGATATCATACATTGATATTTATTTAATTTCTCTCCCCCCATCAAATTTTTTAAAATTAAATTTTTAATGTTAGTATAAAATTATTTTAAGTGACCCATGGTTAAGGAAAAACACTGTAATTAACAAATATTTTAAAATTGTAAAAGTTTTAATTTCTTCATTTAACATTTTTTAAGCCTCAAATTTTAAATTAATATTTGCTAGGATGGGGCTTCATCGAACTCCAATCCTTACAGTCCAAAATCCTTTGTAAAATCCTTAATGCTCCTTACAAATCAAATCATCCATCAGGACCTCAATGTTCCATGATAAACTTCCCAACCACCCAAACCAGCTCGTTTCTAACCTGCCTTCTCCTTCATTACCAAATAGTCCTCCTAGGCGTCTGATAAGAAGATGGCCTCGAGATCTTCTCCTCTAAAAATGTTTTTTTGAGTTCAAGAGAGAGAAGTTCTAAAGAGGGGAGAGGTAGGAATACAAATCCGTGAGAACTTGATATTCAATGAGAATTGAGGAATGTAGGTTTACGAATCATTTTATAGTTTAATTTTCTTATATTTTATTTATTTTTTAGTTTTAAGGAATTAGAAAAGGAAATACTACCGTCTGTTGATCCTTGTTAAAAAGGTATTGTAAAACAATAGCTATTGGAGCCCAAGAAATAGATAGTTGATGACCATATCACTTTCCCGAACTTTATGGTTATGCATAATTTGATGTTCTTTGATGTGTTTCATAATTTAAAAATCCCCCAAAAATATCTAAAAATTCAAATTTGTTACTTTGTCAAACTAATTAGCTACTTAGTAAACGCTAATTAATGTATAATGCTATAATTAGGTAAACAATAAATGATAATATACATAATAGAGGGGGAGAAGAAATATTAAAATTTAAATATGAAATATTAACTCCCGCCCTCCATGGCTGTCTTACTTATCTGTCTTTTAGAACGGACAATTACAGCGAGTAGGTTGGTCGATGAACGACATGTCACAATCTCACACACAAGAGGAGATCGTAACGCTAAAAAAAAGGCCATCCTTCCCCGCCCGACCCGCCCCGCTAAACCCCCGGAGAGCGAGGGCCCTATATCACTTTCGAAATATTAGCTTAAAACGGGAAGGAGAAATAGTTTGATCGAGCAATATTTAAAAAGCCCCTGAAATCGAAAAACGTTTTTCGATGGTATAATAAAATAATAGATGTTTATATAAACAAGTTGTATTAGTCTAAATCGTCCCAATTAATTATAAATATTACGATGTGTGTTTAGGATGGGGCTCCATCGAATCCCAATCCTTACAGTCCAAAATCCTGTGTAAAATCCTTAATGCTCCTTACAAATCAAATCATCCATCAGGACCTCAATGTTCCATGATAAACTTCCCAACCACCTAAACCAGCTCGTTTCTAACCTGGCTTCTCCTTCATTACTAAATAATCCTCATAGGCGTCTGATAAGAAGATGGCTTCGAGATCTTCTCCTCTAAAAATGTTTTTTGAGTTCTATCAATGGGTATATTCTCCACATGTTTGTATCATATCATTATATCGCTTACAGAAAATTTATTTGATGTATATATATTTATACAGTTGTAAATAGCAATAAATAAATTATTTAAAAAAAAAAAAAATTAGCTAGCGATTTTTAATGAAACAAGTAGACTCAATTTTCTATTCAAAACCGGAATATTTCTGCTTACGAAGTGTAAGGCCTTGCCCCGGTAACACAGTTCTAAGGGTAGCATTAGCTCGAGATTGTTGGGAATTAATGTTTGATTACCGCCGATGTAGAAGTGAACTCGATGATGTAAGTCCGCCGGGGCTTGAATGAAAATGTTCCCGGGTGAGGAAAGTCGAGTTTACTTTTGACCTCACTATCGCTGAATATAGTTTGCATTTCAATATAGTTGCGGTCACTAGTTACAAGCTTTATCACAATTGTCCTTGTAACACTGCTTGAAAATATTACCCTCTTCGAAGCCTGAGATTTAATCATTATTTGATTCCATTCCTTGTATAATTTACGTGATCGAGTTTATACTCTCTATTCTATTATTCATTCCAGTCGTGTTGTTATGATGATGAATTGAATAACGCCGTGAAACACTTTTAACTCCCATTTCGGTCAGTTAATAAGAACAACGCTCAAGTTGTAAAAATAAATTTCTCATTCTACCAAAAAACAAATTTCAGATCTGCCAAATTTACAGATTAAACTAATATAAAAAATAACACATTGTGAGTACCTCTATAACACCGTTTATGGATTTATCTAGGATTAATGATGCATGTTGCTTACTTTGATAATGACACAACTTGGAACACAATAAATGGAATATGGTCCGAGTGCGGTCAAATTAAACTCAAATAGTAATATTTTGTACTATTTTTGTTTGAGCCAACGTTTCGCCCCACGTTGCCCAGCTTCGTCAGTGCTGAAAGAGATATAAACACTTAATATAATTAAAGAAAAGTAAGTCGAAAATTACAAAGGTATACAATGAAATGTAAAAATTATGTAAAAAATAAAAACGGTAATAGTAACAGATTAAGAGAAGAAATATTAATGAAAGCACAAATTAAGAGATGAAAAGGGATAAGAATAAAATCATTCTTAAAATATATTTTTAAGAATTTAACCGATTTTACATTTGTTTAAATATTTTTCTCATAAGTTCACATTTTATCCCCTTTACAATTAGTACTTTTTTCAATTCAAACAAAATGTTCTTTAATTAAAAAACTAAATAATAATAAAAATTATTTTTATGTTTTAAAAAATGTATGAATATCGAAAAAAAAGGCCGAAAAGTATGGAATATCGTTAACGGTAGCTAACCATTCCATTTAATCTATAGCTAAATTATGGATGAAACTAATAGCTAAAATTGCCATAGTTACGATCCTTATTCAAGAATGAACCATTGATAGATACATATCGTATCCATGGCAATTTTAGCTATTAGTTTCAAGTATTGCTAATGTTTTCCCAACTCTGGCATACCCGTTCGCTTGTGGTAGATTAAAAAAAAAAAATGGAATATGGTCCGGGTGCGGTCAAATAAAACTCAAATAGTAAAAGGGTGTACTATTTTTATTTGAGCCAACGTTTCGCCCCACTTTGCAGGGCTTCGTCAAGGCTAAAAAAGATACAGTTCACATAGTTACAAAAAAAAAATAGTGGAAAATAACAGGGGTATACAATAAAACGTAAAATTTAATAAGAAAAATTAAAGGTTATAAACAATAACTAAAAACGGTTATACTAACAGAAAAAGAGAAGAAATATTAAAGAAAGTAATTAAGAGATGGAAAGGGATAAGAATAAAATCAAATGAAAATGAACAAGACAGAATTCATACCTGTTTTGCCGGGAGTCAAAGTCAGAGTGAACCGTTTGTATTGGGAGGAGTGGGGTTGGCAGTTAAGTACGTCACATTTGAAAATAATTTTAAAGTGAACCATGTAAAAAATATTAAAATTAGGTAAACAATAAATGATTATATACATAATAGAGGGGGAGAAGAAATATTAAAATTGACATATGAAATATTAAAATAAATATAAATGATTAAGAAAGACAATATTCCAAATCAATGGGGATACAGAGGTATGTAAATTATATAATAGAAAAATTAATAATAAAGTAATTAATATAAGCATACTTAAGCTGGTAATACGTGAATATAAATTAAAAAATAAGATACATAAATATAAAAGAAAAAGGAAGGATAGTAAATAGAAACTATCATTAAATTAAGTATGGGGTGAGAATTCAGAAAAACAAGAATAAAAGATATGATAGGAAACTGGACTTCTGCTTTTTCTTTTTTTTCTGGCTTTCGGCTTTTTTTATTATTATTTCGCATTGAACATATTTCGATGATAGTTTCATTGATAGGGGATATTTCTTAATAAGTAAGGTAGTAACTTTGGAACAGTGTGTAGGGACACTTCAGTAGAGGAAGAAATACCAGTCTCTGGTATTGTCTTTGGATACTACTGAATTTCTGAAAAAGATCACCGATATAGCTTATAAAAAACAATTTTACAAAAATGTAGATTGAATCCTAATTATAAATGTGTGTTTGAGATAGGGAAGTTCTAAAGAGGGGAGGGGTAGGAATACAAATCCGTGAGAACTTGATATTCAATGTGAATTGAGGAATGTAGGTTTACGAATCATTTTATAGTTTAATTTTGTTATATTTTATTTATTTTTTAGTTTTAAGGAATTAGAAAAGGAAATACTACTTGATCCTTGTTAAAAAGTTATTGTAAAACAATAGCTATTGGAGCCCAAGAAATAGATAGTTGATGACCATATCACTTTATCAAACTAATTAGCTACTTAGTAAACGCTAATTAATGTATAATGCTATAATTCAGATTTGCTTCAAAATATAAATGATGAAGATGTACTTCTTAATTAAATGTGTGATATTAAAATTTCCTTCTTTTTTTATATAAACAAGTTGTATTAGTCCCAATCGTCCCAATTAATTATGAATATTACGATGTGTGTTTATGATTAGTACCCCATTGCAATAGGAAATGCACCGCTGGAGTCAATGCAAGATGTGGCTCATCGTACATTGCATAATACTGAAGCTGAGGCAGTCCTTTTCTGGACATCTGTACCTTCTCCTGGTCCGTGTTGTAATTCCTCGTGGAAGATTGATATAGAGGGAGTTGGTTACAGTATAATAAAATATTAAAAAAGAACTATCTTTTAATTATGTTATATTAATAGTGGTTTTTATTTGTTAGTATTTAAACAAGTTAAAAAAATAACTTTGCTTCTACGATCTCAGAAAACATTTCTGATTGATGAGGTGAATTAATTATATTACGATTTATTGCTTTCACGCTTGTAATTCTCATTGCTATATATGTCACAGTATTACATTTTTATATTCAAATATATCTTAACTTCATTTTCATATATCTCTCCCTCGGGAAAAAGGTTTTTACTGTATTAGGTCTGTGTTGAAAGCTTAAAAAAAGTATTTCAATTAATTTTTTATTGCATTAGAACCAATAGGCCGTGGATATTTCAATATTTGTCACAGAAAAACACAAATAATGGCTGCATAAAGAAAATCTGAAACTAAAGGTAGATACAAAAATATTAAATTACTTTCGGAGTTCTGAATTGTTGCGACAGCCCCTAACTTCTAAACGTTACGTTGGTTCACCACTTTCCTTTCACATATGCAGGCAGAAAGAAAAATAACAGGCGAGTTAATTTTGAATTACCATCAGCAATGCTTAAAATAGTTAATTAAAATAATTAAGTTAGTTAAAACAATTTTTTGGAGAGTTATATTCAAAAAAATGTTTATCCTTAAATGAGATCTCAAAATTAATAATAAGGCAGAAATGCAGTATGAAATTGTTTTACAATTTTTTTTTTTTTACCATTTTCGTAGAAGTTCATTACTTCGTTGTCATATTTTTTTTAAAATAAAAGTGTGTACAACATTTCTAATTGAAATACAGTCCGAAGATTTCACGTTTACATTTTTCTGAATGTAACATATTGGTTTTAGCTGAGAGCTAATCTAATAACGTCCGGGATTTATTTTATTTTTATTTTTGAAGATGTGTTTTTGTTAAAAATTGGGACCTGAAAGTCGCATGTTCTTTGAAAAGCATTATATGTATGGTAATGAAATCCCTTGGCCGTCTTGCAAAATGTTGACTTATTATTATCAAGCTAAACCTTCCTACAGAGCTTTAAAACAAAGCCCTACATGTATAGGCCACCGTGGAAATGTGAGTACACATTTCCACGGTGGCCTATACATTATTTATTATTATTATTATTTTTTTTGTTTGGTTGATGAAAACCATAAATTTGGGTCGAAAATACAGTACAAATAAATAAGTTTTATTTATTATGTTCATGCAACCAAAAACCAGCATACTTTTGATTTTGAAAATACGATGATTTTGCATAAAGATATTAAAAGATTCAAAAAGAAGTACTTGAGTCCATTTACATATTAGAAAACATTAATTATACAGTGAATTTTAAAACAGACACAAGAAATCTGAACCAACGCTATGAGAGATTTTAAGTAAAATTAATTTATGAAAAATATGGGATAATATTAATGTTGATGATCATAATTAAACTTGATATGAGTTGTAATAATTAAATAAAGAAGAAAGGTAATCAAAAATATAGTTGTAATAAATAAATTAAATGCCTGACCTGAGGATGAGAAGATTACAAATATTGTGATAAATAATAATAGAGAAGGTTGACTGTGATAAAAAGTTTTAATTTTTAATTTATTGTGAAGAATTGACAAATTAAGTATTTAAACATAATCTAAGAATTGCTCATTAAAAAAATTATATGATTCCCTAATGTTCTAATGTTTCATAGGATAATTTGTGGACTGATATTAATGTCAGGGCAGAATAACTTGCATAAAGTTGTTTTTTAAATGATGTGGTCCAAAAACTGTATTAAGATTTAGATTATTTTAATCTATTTAATTAAACCGTACGATCCAGTTAAAAGATTTTATCGGGCAAATACAGTTTGATGATCGAATAATTCTTTTTTGTTCTCAGGTGCATGAGTTATTTATTTAATTATTCGATCATCAAACTGTATTTGCCCGATAAAATCTTTTAACTGGATCGTACGGTTTAATTAAATAGATTAAAATTTACAGTCTTAGTTAATACTTATTTAATAATGAAATGTGCCAAATGTCATCTAGAAGCCAAAATGCAGCTGAAGAATTTTGTGCTACTACAGTTTAAACTGTTGCAATTTCCTCTCAGATTTTTGTTGCAATTTTCTGAGATGAGCCTAAACCAACCGCAAGGCCGATCATTAAAGATGATTTGTGTGAACTTGGATTGTTCGTGCGTGTGTAAAAATGTCGAGTAAATTATCATCGAGTATATTCTTCAGAGAATGATAGATGCATTATTAAACTTAAAGCTCCTGTAACCAGCGTTACAGTGATTGCGCCCTCGTTATGTCAGGGAGCAGAATTTAATGCAGGTCTAATTTTGGATACATCCTTCATCAATTTATCTCATACTAGTAATAATAATAAGTAATGTAGGAAACTCTGGATTCTTCATTTAAGATCTTTATTTGGGTTCTATTCTGAAAGCCTTTCACGTATAAATTTTTACTGTTGTCAATCTTATATCGGCTCATACGGGGTACACTCAGCCTCAATGAAGGCCCTGTGATTTGTTCAGGGGTACAATACTGGTGGTTCGAACTGAATATTAACCACATTACCTCTTTTTATAACCGTTGGTCAAGAAATAGTACATCCTTATCAGGCATTGAAACCACAAAACCATAACGCTTTTAAATGCTTTGTACATACTAATTTTATGTATGTGTCCTTAAGATATTGTGCACGGTAGAAAACTGGCTTGAATAAGCCAAAGTTCTATTGTAAACACCCGATTGATGCAAGCGATAAGTACCGTGAGTGTAAATTCCCCTGAGAGGGAGAGAGGAAGATATATGGCTTACACTGGTAACAATACCGAAGGTGCAGGAGTGATGGCTCTGAGAACCGAGAAGTAAACAGGACGATGTCCCGTTGTATTTATGTCCCTCCGGGTGAATGGTTGGCATTGCATCGGCTCTGCGGCCACCGCTGCCGCATTGACAACTGCACACCTCATCGGAGGCCTCTTACGGTTGTTGGGATTTCTTCATCTGTAGGGGAGTGCGGAACGGGTTCGTAGTTAGTCGTTACGTTTGTGATAGCTGCGGAGCCTGTCTATGAAATGTTGTCCAGTTAATATTGACCTATAACGTTTAAGGAATTTTCATGAGAAAATAAAATAATTTTAAATTATAATGCAACCCATGTTAAATTCAAGTACAATCGTGAAAAAAGAAGATCACTTATATACAGAATTTCTTACGAAGATCCTACTATAAGACTTGGATAATAGTACAAACTATATAGATGTATAATAAATGCTCATTAGTCTTGCACGTCAAAAAGTTTTCATTTTATTGATTCTCTTTGGTTTTTTAACAATATCAAATAACAATATGAAAGAAATTGGTAAAAATATCTTTATGAATCATCAAAACTGTATCAACCTAGCTTCAGAGCTTGTCCGCCAGAGGGTACTTGTGTCACTCTTGCTGCCTTAATGCTATTCCCCCTCCATAGGCAAGAGTGTCACATTGTCAGTTGTCTTGAATTTGAAATGTGTCACTTTAGAAATACTAGTGCGATATGATCTTTAACATATTGAATAATATAATTTTGTTAATGAGCAAGTCTTAGATTATGTTTAATTACTTAATTTGTCAATTCTTCACATTAAATTAAAACTTTTTATCACAGTCAACCTTCTCTATTATAATTCATGACAATTTTAATTATTTGTGACCTTCCCTACTCATGTCAGGCATTTAATTTATTTATTACAACTATATTTTGCTTACATTTCTTTTGTTTTTAATTATTAAAATTCATATCAGGGTAATTACAGTCATCAACATTAATTCTATCCCATATTTTTCACAAATTAATTTTACTTAAAATCTCTGCATAGCGTTGGTTCAGATTTCTTGTGTCTGTTTTAAAATTCACTGTATAATTAATGTTTTCTAATATGTAAATGGCCTCAAGTACTTCTTTTTGAATCGATTAATTTCTTTATGCAAAATCATTTAATTTTCAAAATCAAAAGTATGCTGGTTTTTGGTTGCATGAAACATAATAAATAAAACTTATTTATTTGTACTGTATTTTCGATCCGAATTTATGGTTTTCATCAACCAAACAAATAATAAATAAATAAATAAAAAAACTTATTTATACCTTTATTCAGGGAAACATAGAAATAAAAATAAAATAATAAAAAACAAACTTGGAAATATACATAACAATGAATTAAGTAGATACTAGTAGAACTACTCTTTACTTAATTTATTGTTATGTAGTTTTTTGTTATTATTTTATTTTTATTTTTATGTTTATCTGAATTAAGGATGTTATTCAGACGGATGACTGTCTTCTCCTCATATAAATCGACGGCCAACTATTAAGACCTCATTATTATTCATAAATTTTTTTTGTCTTGAGAAGGCAATCTACGATAAATGAATTTGAATGAGAAAGAAAAATTCTCTACCGCATATTGTATGATGATGAATGATGCGGAAAGAAAAAAAATACAATTCATACTGGACAATTTTCGCACTATTCCTAATTTCCTCCTAAATTTGGTCCAATTAGAAAAAGCCTTATTTGAGACAGATACGTAAGAGACAAGAATACATTTTTACATTTGCTAGCAAAAGAATGGTTGGAATTAATATTAAAAAAAAAAATATGAAACACAACTCGGAGAAATGTATTATTTAGATCAATGTTAAAAAATAAAAAGCTTTAACCGTTACATATTCGGCTGAAGTTGGGTAGAGGATTCTAGAAGTGTAGTTTGGTTGAGGTAACCGATCGGCGTACCCTATCTCATTCCTGGCGTTTGAGTTTTTTAATTTATTAGTTATTAATGATTAATAACTTTATTCGTTTATAATGCTCATTGGAGTTCTTTTAAAGTTTTTTTTTATGCTTAAACAGTTATACCTACAAAGGCAATCCTGGACCCTATTCATGATTTCAATTTTGATCTTGGTATAATACCATCACTCGTTCAGAAAACATCGTGTATTACTTGGCATGGTCCTGATGGTAAACAAACTTAGATCAAAGGCCTCTTAACTCAGTTCACTGATAACGTTAGCAGACCCACAGAAGAGAATGCTCATTGACTTGAGGCATAAGTTGCCACTCAGAGATACAAAATAAGAAAGGCACTGCCTTTGTGGCAGGGGTAACTAAATAATCATGTATTACTAACCCTGGGGTTTGTATTTTCATGTTTATATTTTGATTAATATAACTTTCTGTGATAAAAAATCACGAATTTTTTGTTTATCGGAAAAATCTTGTTACTCTAACTTCTATAATATTGCCATCATTAAAAAAATTCACTGGTCAAACTTTCATTTACTCGCAGTATTACAAGTTTACAACACTAGAACTATCAAGAAAAAAAAAGAAACATGTTTTTACCCTTCTGATTCTCTATTTATTTGGCAAAGTAGACCAAGAAGTATCCAATAGGATAAATAAAACAAATCGTATTTACTACCAACTATGCAATACTATTTTGGTAAAGAGGGAGGTAGGTAAGGATATCAAGCTCCATATCTTTAAAGCAGTATATCTTCCAGCACTATTATATGGCAGTGAAAGTCGGGTGACCCAAGGCCAGCACATGATCAGGATTACGGCATGCGGAAATGCAATTGTTGTGAAGAATATTGGGTAAAACAAAGAGAGATAGGATAAGGAATGAAAGAATAAGAGAAAAACTTCAGATCTCCTCGGTAAAATCAGTGATTGAACACGGACATCTCTGATGGTATGGACACGTCTGTAGAATGGGGGAAGACAGAGTGCCAAGAAAATGTATGGAGACGAGGCCGACTGATAGAAGACCACGAGGCAGACCTAGAAGGGAGCTTTATGGTGCATATCCAACGACTAGGTCTGGATAGAGGAAAAACGCTGGTTCAGATGATGATGCTTGCCATTGACCGAGATGTGTGGACCAAGTGATTAGAGGCTTCTCCACGCTGAAACGCACTTAAGGAGGATGAGAAAGAAGAAGAAGATCCTCTATTTTTGGTGGCTTGTATGGTAAATTACAGATTTTGATGATGGAGACCTGTTAAAGGTATACAGGTATCTTCAATGTTTTATTATATAATTTTTTCTAGTTTAATTATACTACAGAAATGAATTTTTTTTTTAGTTAGTCATTTGACAAATATTTTTGTGACGACAATGTATTGTGGGAAAGGTATAAATTATGTACTCTTTAGCCTTTTAAAAGGTTGTATATCAGATTCCGAATCACAATGTCTTCAACAGCTTTGATACGTGTTTTATTGTTTTCTTCCTCTAATGGAATTAAAGAGATATGAAATTTCCGAATAGCTCTTGTTGATTTGCAAATTGTGTTGATTTTCTGCTGGTATATGCACTGTTGCAACCTTTTTTGCAGCTGCTGTGTAAGCCGTTAATGATAAAAGGTGTAATGTTCCTGTAATTTTAAGTGGAATAAGACTAGGGTTGTCCCGTTTTATCTAGTCAGCACTGCACTTGGTAAATAATATAATTGAGGCAATTTATCTAAATTAAAAAAATTCATTTACACCATATTTATAAATATATAAATTAAATGATAGAAAACTAAGAAAGAAGAAGAAAATATAATTAAAGTTAAAGTAAAATAACGCCTTAAACACAAACATTTCCATTTCATTCAGCCTTGGGAACTCCAAACCGCGCTTTTCCTGCCACTTAAGAAGGACAGAGCAGAACTCCGGAAGATCCCGGCGTTTTTCTCTCAACGCATCACTAATAAGAAAAAAAATACGAATTGGTATAAGGGAACAGTTATGTTTATAACTTTTAATTTATGGTGAGAGTTAATAAAGAACCTCTAAGTACGATATATCTAAATATTCTTAGTATACTTATATTATATTATAATAAAATATACTTTCTTAATAAAATATTCAACTTTCTTTATTTGTGTGCTTCAACACTACCGAAAGTACATACACATGGTTCATAATTTGAGTATCATGGGGAAAATAAAAAATATTTTTCGCTCGAATTCTTTTCATTTTCATTTAATATTACGTATCAATCGTTAAGGAACAAATGTGTTCCAGTATAACATCTACCGCGGTTAATCCTACGTTGATGACATTTACAGGGATTGTGAAGGTTTACTCCTATTTGCTCACATATTAATTTCATCTAATTCCAGTATTTTCGCTCAAGTACTGACTAACTTAAAACGGCTTTTCCGGGTTGACCCCAAGTAGGAAAGTAGGAAATAAGTGAAAAAATATTTACCCTTGTGTAAAAATATTTTTGTGGATATACCTATAGCCGTTTATAGCCAAACAGGTTAAAGAACCAACTTTAACTGGCCCCTGACTGCTGTAGCACCGATTTGAATCCGGCCTGGGGGTCGACTTTTATTTCTGTTGTGATCTAACAAAATGAAAACTTTACTCCTTACCATGGTTATTATAGGGTGGTATCCTATTGATAACCTGCCTCCCGTATGTCAAAGATCATCCGGAAGGGCGTACAAATTACAAAGTTTTTCAACATTTTCCTATAAAAGAGAACCTTTATATTTTTCATAAACTTAGTTTAAATGTACTTAGCACTACTGTAAGTGCCAAGTACATAAACCATATATGTATATTGGAGTATTTGTCATCCGTTTTTCTTTTTGCCTCGAATACTCCTTGCTGCTAATTGATTCTTCTATGCCAGCGCTGAATGGAAAGGAAGGACTGATTGAATGATCTGCTACGCTGAGGATACGACAGGATGACGAAGTACTTACTCCTGGGGGCCTACACTTCCTGCCAAGCCTAGAAGTTTCCCAACTGAAGAGTGTGGGCCCCAGCGGCAGTGAACTCCACTACCCACACCAGTCTGCGTTCAGCCACAATGAGGCGTGGGCCGTCTAATGCGCAAGATATACAATCAGTCCGAGCAGTCTTGCGCATTGACTGTCCCAGTTTCTCTCCTATCAGCGCATCGAGATCCGACTCTTTGTAATGCCGATATTATTTATCTTGTAAATAAAATAATAATTCCATAACCTATTTCTATCACACACAAGCATGCTTGTCTATAACATTTTTTTTTCGTTTGATAGAAGAAAACTTAAAAGAAAACTGAGCCTTTTATCGATATCTATCTGTCATTCCATCTTAAAATAAAATGGCAGAGCTTCAATAATGTAGATATTCTAGATGTTCAAAAATCAAAAGATAAACTTCTTACTGTTTTATTTAATATTTTTTATAGTCTATTTATAAAGTTTTTTTTTTATACTTCCACTTTACTTTCTGTATATCTCTTTATTTTAGACCGGATAAAGATCTACATTGTGGTTCGAAACATTGTCAATTTCAAATTGAAATTTACTCAAATTAAAAATATTATTAATGATTGGAGAAGTTTGTCAGGGGGTGTGGTCAGCAAAGAACAACATAAATAAACAAAACCATATTTATTTATTTTATGCCGATGTTCCGACCTGAGTTTCAAGTCTTCATTCGGGGTTATGGCGTAGAAGGTAGGCCTGCAACTCATAACAATAAAATATTATTATTAGTCCTAAATTAACTGGGAATAGGTTTCATGCTCTTACCCTAAGAGCTGTTGAATTCCATTACGAGAAGAATGAAAGTTCTTTAGGGGCATAAGTCCCAATTTAGGGACAATTTTGATTTTTCTTTTCATCATAAAATTAACCAAATAATTATTTTCAATTTTTATCTGTATTTATTTTCTAAATTTTAATTTTTCTTAATTAAAGCCACAGATTTATTGGTATTTACAACGAAAATCAATATTCTACTAAATAAATTATTGTAAAAAGCGAAGAACAATTACACAACAAATGAATATGTAGGAGCAGTTTGGGGACTTGGTCTTACTTATTAAATTTTTTATCAACTTATGAAATATCTCCACGAAATACTTAAGAAAGTTTCATTAGACTCATACATTGTATTTAATACATTCATATTTAAATTTAATATTCACTATAACTTAGTTAGTTGAAAATATTTAAACTTGCATATTTTCGAAGAATTTTAAGTAGGCGTTCTAGACCCATTGCACTGAATAAAGGTTGCATTATCCTAGAGGCCGCTGTTTGTCGAATTTCCGCACCATTAGTGTTTTCGGCAGATTGCAGGAACTTACTTGTTTACTTCAATCCTCTTAGAGGTCGTCACTCCTTCGATTTAATATGTTCCACTGCAATGCTCATAGAAATGTTGGTAGTTACCATTTTGTAAATATAGTACCATTCCATGTCAAACAAACTTTTGAACCTTACCATCTAAGATGTTATTCAAATATGGCACATATGTGTAGGTATAAACTTGAAAATATCTAATATTTTATTGAGATATGTCCATTCGTTTATGAATTAAAGAGCCGTTAAGTCCTCTTAAATGTGCTAAAAATTGAGAGCGACAGGTTTTGGAAGCTTCCCTTATTTAGCTAGATATGTGGATATGAGATGGGTGTCATAATAGCATATTTCATGCCGTTAAATATATAAAAGATATTTTACTAAATAATTCAAAATTTAAATAATTTTGAATTTGAATTATTTAGTAAACAATTACCAGTCTCAAGAAAGAAATTTAAAGATTATAACTATAAAAGATATATTAATATTTCTGAAAACCTGATTTAAAAGTTTTATTTCAATTTTCTCGGGAAAATTCATATTTTAAATTTTCAAATTTATTCATTGTTGTCATTATTGTTGGTTGTGTTAATGTAAATCATAGAGTAAAATATAAATTTGGAATGGAAACGGCTCTGATTGTTATAGTTTTTCACCATTATTTATGTGAAAATTTGGAAATTAACAAGAAATTGAGAGAAGTTATTGTCCTTTGCTTGGGGAGAAGTGATTGAAGAATGAGAGGGGAAGTGCATATTGTCCTGAAGGCGTCAGCCCACTCGAGTTCTAGTGCCTCTTCTTCAATCAGCCGCGATGCAGTTGGTCTTTTTCACCATTCTCATCTTTTATAGTAAAAAAAACTTAATATCTGTGATTTTTGTTGTTCCCCCTCCCTTTTTTTTGTATTTTTTAATGCCATATTCTAAACTTAATAATCAATTACATGTGCAGTTGATCAATTTTTGTTTATAGTTCATTTTATTATTATTTAAAAAAAAAGTAATTAGTTGTGACTCGAGATATTTTATTTTTAAAGATATGATAACTATCAGCTTTAGACTGAATTTTTTTTTTTTGGTTTTGATGATTCATATCTCAGGACCCATTAGATTGTTCGTTTATTAAAGCTCAAATTGAATATTTCTTAATACACCATAATATAGTTTCCAATTATTATTTTCTTTCTTGGCTGTTTCCATGATATTTGCCTGAATTAATTCACTCTCTGTGTGAATTTCTCTTCATTAAAAAAAAAATTGGTTTTTGAAAAACTGTTTTCCGAGAACTATTGAATGTAAAAGAGCTCTATTATATAAAGTATAATAGCAATATATATAATTATTATAGGCTATAGCAAATTTATATTACTTAAGACGGTTCTATTAATTGCTATCGTTCGGTAGATGGTTTTGAAGATACTGATCCTTGAGTGAAAAATTAGCAAAATTTTTAGGCTTTCCATTGTTTATTCTTATTGTTTTTAAATCAAACACATGATGAGCACAACACATTCAGTATGAAATTTTCTGTTAATTGGTACCACGCAATATTTTTTAATGATTATTCTATATCTGGTATGTCTTAAAGGAAGGAAGGTTATACTTTCGATGTCGTCGTATATATCTTGTTACGAATATATCGATACGGCTTTTCTCTTTCATCATATATCTAGTAGCGATTATTAAAACATCGTTGTAAATCATAGCCGTTTACGGGTTGGTCGGTTACGAAAAGCGATCAGCCAATGGCTGGCCCGAATCCAAACTCTCTCCCTCTTCTTGGAAGGTGAAATCTCGGTCTGGTCTATTTCAGTGCACCAGTTGCATATTTAGAGAGTGCAATTTGCATTTCTCCCGCGAGCGTAATCAGCGTAACGTCTTGTTGGAATCGGCCGCTGCCAGGAATCCGGGAAAGTGTTCTAGAATGATAGCGACCAGTTCCTCAGTTGGCGCTTGTGAGTAATCTTCTCAGAAGGCTTCATTATCACTGTTATCGAGGCTTGCCTGGGTTTGGAATGCATCTCCTGAATCCAGAGAAAAATTGAAAAAATATATATATAATACACACCTGATAAATAATTTGTATCTTTTTATTGATTTTTTTTACTAGCTATACCTAGCGGTATCTCCTGCATTAAATTTAGATTATCGTACCCTATTGGTTACACATGAGAACGTTAATAACTCTGTAACATCCGAAACGTATGTGAATAAACGAAAGGACCTACCACTACAAAAAAATGGTACATTTCGCGCTTCCTGAAACATTCATACTACCCTTCGTGCGTCAGATGAAGCATGGTCACACCATCTTTATTTTGAATACAAAAAAGAAATTATTCAGTCATAACATCTCTCACAATACATTATATTTAAGTTTATCCGGCCAAGAATGGATTGGTGGTCAAGAAAGGTGCAAAAATATCAGAAGAATTATATATGAGTCCGAGTAATCTTCTTACCATTATCACATACGATCAACTAATAATCTTCCTTTATAGTTAAGGGTAACTTAATGTTTTGTCAAACTTGAGAAGTAATTTGGCGAGGTTTATGTTTTATAGTCTATCAAAATCGTAAACATGAAGATCGAGTTCAGTTCACTGTTAAAATAAAATGCTGGATAATTTAGAATAAGTAATGAAAAATACTTATCAATAAATAAATAGTGGTAATTAAAAAAGGAATGATTTTAAGATTATTCCCTTCGGATTGCGTTATGGAAGTTATGCTGTATCTTAAACCTCATAAGAATTCAATTAATTGATTTCGGGAACTCCATTTCGTTCATAATACAACTGCGGTTGTTAATCAAAATAAAATATGTGTATGTACATATAGTTTTAAGCTAATATAAATTCTCAAATTGTTTTTAATATAACGACCGGTTTGTAAATTAAATATAAGAAACCTAAATTTAGGTTTTTGACCATAGTCTGTTCCTGCTTCATTACTACAACCCATTGTTGCTGATTGATCCTCTAAATCTACAAAGCTTAATCCATTCCGATGTAGTGGAGTATACTGAATGCACTGTTTGTAAATGAGCGATCCTCAGTTATAAGTCGAAAGAGATAAATGGCGGCTTGTAATCTTGCCAAAGAGGTTATCGTATTCGTTAGGCGACCTCGCTGGCAATTCTTGCCTCAGGCATTTCGCTGAGTGCTCTGGTGTATCTTAGAGTGAAAGTGAGTTCTGTCAGATGTTTGAGTTTCTGTTTGATATACCATTTCAGTTGGAAGGGCGTGGTTTGTTGTGGAGTGTACGGGATCATTTCCGGTTCGAGTTTAACTTCCAAAACATTCAATTGGTTCATCCAGTCCTTATAAAGAGTCATATTCTTATGTTACAATATTCCTTTAGTTTCCTAAGAACTTCACGATTACTACCTTAAGTCTGTTAAGGCCTTATTTCATAATAAAGTATAGAGAGATACGTGTTTATATAATTAATGATTGTAGTTTACACTTTGTATACTTGTATTTTTTTTTTTTTTTTTTGCTTAATTATGAAGCCCTAGTGGTTGGTCGCTTCTTGGTTAATTTTTATAAAAGAAAATAAGAGATTAAAAAGGATATACGAAAAAAAAATACAGTGAGGATATTATACTGACTTATTTACGTGCAGATGTTTTTGTATATGTTTATTTAACTTTGGTGTACTAATTAACCAAAATCTTTCATATAATAAGCCTTTAAAAACTGTTTTTGGAAGATGGAGTTCTTGGAACTCCTCTTTGTGTGCATATTTCTGTAATGTAGTACCTCAGAGGTAGGGTTCTTACTTACATCAAGGACCCGGATTCTAATCCGACTATACTAAGGCCGTGAGTCAAACCTGTGGGCCCAGTAGCACTCCTGGGATCCTCACAGGCTTATTAAGTAGGTATCCTAAATTAAAGAAAAATTTGGCGATTAAGCAAAATCTTGAAAAAATCACCTTGTTTAACCGTTGTTCTAAAAACAGCACTTATATAATACACTGATTTGTATCTGATCTGATGATTTGTTACCGATCTGGCACACAATTACTTTTACTCTTTAGTTCATCATATGTAATTGCAAAAACTATAATCAGAAGTGTTTGAAATATTATTTTTAAAATAAGTATCTAACGGTTTTATAGATTTAATGGAAGAAAGTAAACTAAATGGCAACCTTTTCTACTGTTTTCAACGTTTTTTTGTAACTATGGAGGAAAGAGTAAGCTGGCATAAAAAGTGAAGCTAAAAAAGCGGGCCTTTTAGGGGCGTGGCAGAGGAGTATGAGCTGCCTACAGTTTCAGTTTAAATAGCAATGGTGGGCATCCCTATTAACATCAACGTAACCTTATGTTGGGTGTCCCGCGTTTATGTGTGGTGTAATTCCCTCACTTATTATTACTGTTACTTTTTTTTAAATCGATTAATTGGCTCTGTTGATTCTGTTAAATTGTATTTTTTATTGTAAAATGGCCATTCTAGTTGGAAACATTTTATGATAACTATCAATTTATAATTCCCTCACTTAAAAGTGGATGCTACGGGCGTATCACCTATTTAGGTGATCATTTGGTTGAAAGTTAATAAACATGTACCCAAATGTCTTGGCAATGCGCATAAGACGTCAAAATAAAATTGTTTTATTTAAAATAATTTTACCTTGTTTTTGTTTATTATTATTTTCTGTCTTTAATATCTCTGAATTTATATGTTCTATGTACTAATAGATTTGTTTTGTTTTTTTATTTTACAAAAAAATTATATTGTTGGTTGTTTTAAATAAATTAAAAATTTCAAAAAATAAAATATACTTCTTGTACAGTTGGCAAAACTTTTTATTTTTTATTTTAAAGCTATTGGGTTCGTTTTCAACACCCCCCACAAAAAAAAAAGTTTATAGAAATCAAAAATTAGAAATTTAGGGAATCGATTCTTTTTTTATTTTTGTACCTATATTCCTTTGTTCTGGTAAATCTGCATTCCTGCAAATGAATAATTTTGATTGATTTCTCAAACGTTTTAGCTTATATATCCTGTTTTAATATGTTCATGTTTGTATAATTTGTACTATTAGGGATATTTTATTCGACTACATGCAATATGAACATTTATTCATTGATTAGAAACCTCTGATTCAACCTTGTTTTTTTTGGGGGGAGGAGGGTTGGCTAATACGACTTTTTTTAAAATGTTTGTATTACTAAAACAGTTTCATAAATAAATTTTATAGGATTTTTATTAATTTTGACCGTAAATACACTAAGTAAACCATCAGTACACATATATGAGTGTATATGTTATTAGTGAAAAATGAAATTTGCATAAAAATAGCTCTATTCATTAAAACGAATAAATTCACTGTGATAAATGTCTTATTTTTATAAATATTGGAATATTTATTTATGTGTTTACTTATATAATTGAAATATTTATGAATGTCAGGATACTATAATTTATTAAACTTTATTATATTTATTTTCCAGCTATGATTGTACAGCACTAATAACTGAAAGATTTAATTTGTTACATGTATTTTAGACCGGATTAAAGAGAAAATAAAAATGGTAAAATTGAATATTGAATAATAAATACTTGAGCATTTTAGAGAAAATATCAATTTCACAAGAGTAATGAACCATAACCACCCATCAACAGTTAATAACAGAGCCGGTAAGAGGGTGATTAAAATGTAATTTACAGAAAAATAGCTCAAGGCGTAGAGGAAGCATTTATGTCAATTCAATATTTATGAAAATAAGACATTTATCACAGTAAATTTCTTCTTTCGTTTAACGAAGAGAGCTATTTTTATGCAAATTTCGGTTTCCGCTAATAATACACCTTTCGCTGGGGCCATAAATATCGATTTATTTCCTCTGAATGAAATATTATGGTATCGATATAAGAGGTTTTATCGAAGTTTGATTTACTCCCGAAATCCCGCAGGGTGTTATTAATGGACAGGCACTACCCACATTTGAAGATGCTCTAAATAGCGGAAGATTTCTTTGCGTATATATATTCATACCCACGTCAATGGTTAAAACACGTTTAGCCGTGGTTGAACATCTTTTGAAGGGGACAGGGCCATGATGGCGGTTGGAGTAAAAGGTTTGTTGGTTGAATTTTTAGGATTCCATTTAGTGTAATGCAAAAATAAGCCATACTATTTTATTTCTCTGGTAATAATAGGTAATAGATATAACTATTATATTAATAGGCATAATAGGAAAATTTCTTTATAAAAAAAAAAAAAAATATGACCTAAAGTAAGTATTGATCAGGAAATTTTTTTTTTATAGGCAAGATTGTTGTAAAATTGTAATAATACTTAAATTATTACATGTATTGAAAAAACATTTAAATTTTTTAAACAACAAAAAATTCCTGCTAAGTGTATAATATTATGCACTTACCTTTCATTAAGTGTATTTGAAGATATACTTCAAAGTTTATTTTGTAAAAAAAAATTTTTTTTTTCTGAATTTATAATGCAGAAATGTCCTCTCATAAGGAGCTCTAGGTTTGAATAAAAATCAATTTTTTGCATGTTTTAATTAACTTTGGCTATTAAATAAAATATTCAGGTGCAGTCCGCGCGCAATTCTTGATTTTAACTCTCCACTTTGAATTAAAATTAATCCTTCGTTTCAAAACGGCAACATCCTTATTATCTCTGTTGTTAATTCTTTTTCTTACTATTTTCCATTTGTTGTTTAATTAAGAAACTACTGTTACATTGTTTTGGTGTTTCCATAGTTGTTATGACATTAGTCAAAGAGTCATAACTCATAAGTAGGGATAGGATTTTTATGTTTTCACATATTTTTACCTGACCATGATATCTGCGATTCCTTACTAACTAAAGATGTTTCAAGACATTTCTGGCCAAAAGAAGCCATTTTTATTTTACATATTTTTAAATATTTGGCCTTTTTTACATATTTTGTTGTAAATCACATATTTTGTGAAATATTTGTTATTTTTAACATATATTTAGGTATTCTGTCATGAGTCACATATTTCCTTAAATTATTTGTTCAATTTTAAATACATTTTTCGGAGCAACTACATAAAATTCAAAAGAAGGCAAGATACTTAAAGGTGAAATTTATCATTTATCATAAATAGTGCTTAAAAATTCTAAAATATGTGTAAAAATCAGAATCAATCAAAAAGAGCAAGGGTCTTATTCCTGTGGCATTTTCCTAGAATTTGTTTGTTCACTCTTCAATCCATTTCTCTGTTTCTTTCTTTCCACCTCAGATTCCACAGGTACCAGATACTATGTATTTTGATTTGTGCCGAGCGTTTGTCCTATCTACAAAATTAGCAATCCGGACTTAAAAACCTAAAAGTTTTTTTTTCATTTTAATAAGGATTATTCTTTATTTCCCTTTATAATTTGTTTATAATTCATTCTGAGTAATTATTAATCAATTAGTTTAATTACAATTACTAATTAATGTCTTGTTATTGAACAGCTATGTTTATTCTTTCTAAGTTCATTTTCTTGTACATATTTTAACATAATTTCTTTAAAATATTATTCATATAATATATAATAAATACATATTTATGTAAC
>NW_027116139.1:264360-265394 GCF_000696795.3 Halyomorpha halys
ACATATTTATGTAACTTTTTTAAAGTTATAAAGTTACTAATTAATTAGTAATTTATATTGTTGAATAATACAAAATTTATAAATACATATTTTTTTAAATATGTGCTAATAAATATTTATGTACATATTTCGGATTTTTTAGCACATAAAAATCCTATCCCTACTCATAAGTATTAAAATGTTAAGATAACTACCATAGAACCATGAAATCTTATATTTTCTCTTTTATTGATCTTTCATAGTGTGTATGTAGTTTAATAAAAATTAAGTAAGTAAATTAATAAAAATTATTTGTAACAATTAAAGATGATAAATACATCCATATAAGGAAAATTAAAAGCACTTTAGAGAAAGTTACAATAGGTAGGAAGGGAGACATGTGATGCTTACGTTGGTGTAAACAGCATCTCTGTTCGTTTCCTTCCCTGGAAATCTCGGTCACGGTCAGGGTCTATGAGAACTAACTCTAAGATCAGTATTTATAACAATAATGTTTCACTTTTATTTATAATAGATATTGAAATATTTATTTTTGTGATTATAGAGATCTGGATCGATATACCAGGCGTCCCCCGTGGTTTCATGACCAATATAAATATACATTTTTTAAAAATATTGACGTAAAACCTTATACTATACTTATAATTTTTTATGTTTGATATTTTTTCTCTTAGAACCAAATTTACTAAAGAAACGTATTGTGCCAATACTTTACTAATTTTTCCGACCCATTTAAGTACTGGTTTTTGAGAGAAAAACATCTTTGAATTAACCAAGTTATATTTTCATTGTAAATCATTCTATATGTGAAAAAAAAAACTATAAAAAAAACCATCAAAGTAATAAAAATAAAATAACAATAATGTGTAACGACTAAAGTGAAAAAGATCTTAAATAATTAGAGTAACAAAAAAAAAAAAGTCAGAATATTATAGAAAGAATCATAAAATTACGGAATATGATTGTTATTTATTAAATAATGTAGCATTTTTATTTAGGACAAAGAATGATTTTTTTGAGCTGGCATAGCTTTA
>NW_027116139.1:265444-277091 GCF_000696795.3 Halyomorpha halys
ATATATGTAGAATAATTTTTATGTTATTAAATTTCTGTTTTAATAAGTATGTAACAGTATATACTACTACCATTATATGAAATTTACCATTTGAAAGAAAAAATTCTATTAATCATGAGAGAGTTGACCGTGGATGACTTAAACGAAGAGAACATGGTTGGAGGGTGCAGTCAAAATAAAACACCAATAAGTTGATGGAACTTATTTAATCGTGCCAATGTTTCGGCCAGAATTCCTAGCCTTCATCAGGGCTAAGAAAAGAACAAGATAACAACAAAATGAATACAGAAAATTAAAAAAAAATATATAAACAGAATGATATATAGTAAATAATTGTACAGAATGGAATTAATAAAATAAAGTGATGAGAGTCCCACTTCTAAAAACTAAAATGTATACATAGTTAATTGAATAAGTTGGTAAAATAACATAATTAAGGAAATAAAATAAAAATGAAATTATATACTGCAAAGAAATATGAATATATTAGTTTATTAATACTTTAAAATTAAAATTATGGAAATAAAAATAAAACTCAGAGAAAGAAAATGTATGTAACAAATGAAATATATAACCATAATATTAGATAAAGAGAAAAAAAATAAGCAAAGTTTAACAAAAGAAATGAGAAAAAATAAATAAAAACATGATTTGAAAACAACAATAATAATATATGGTGAACATAACTAATAACGTGAGTAAGGAAAATTGAGAAAAGAATAGAAAAGAAGGGGGGAGGGTAAAATAAAGATAGGGGAAAATTTTTTATGATGTTACAATGTATGGATAAACATTACAAACTATATATATGTATATATGAAAAAAAAACTCTACTAGTAATTCTAATTTTTTTTGAGATGGCCACTGGTAGTTCTGAGCGTCACATTACAAATACAACGTTGAGTTGCAAATACCTTGGGAGATTATTTAAAGTTACGTTGTTGACGTCAAGGTTTGGCAGATTTTAGCGTGAAGCGACGTCAGTTTTGACGTAAAATATACTGCTGATTTGCGATTTTTAATTTATACTAACCTTAGTACTACGCATGTGCTAAATTTAACAAGGCGTTAAGCATATATTTCCTTACATATTTTACCATAATACACACTTCCTCATTTATTTATAAACTTATCTCTTACAACATTTTAACAATCATCATCAGGTTGGGAAAATAATAATTTCTTTAAAGGCACTATTCGATTTTTAACTATGGACATAAACAAAAAAACCTTTTATAACTGAAAAAATAAATTTGTATTCGTTTGTATACAACTTTAATACATATTACACATATTTGGTTATTTAAAATTTATTTAATGTACAAAAATACTAATAAATCTATAAAAAAACTTTTAAGGTTTTCCATTTTAATTGGAAACAATGCTATATGCTACGTTCTGACCGCGAAAATCGCCAAAAACAATTGTTCACTTTTTTTTATTGATTTGCGGGGAAACGGTGCTGAATATCGAAAACTGGTATATAACAAAATCGTTTTAGAATTCAATATGTCGTAAGAAACTGATATCATCAATTTGAGTATTTTGGGCCATCCGTATTGTGATACTCGAACGTCAGTCACGGTGGCGAATCCTTATGGGAAATTAATTTCTGAAACGATTTTTTTATTTACGATATTTGTCTGATATTCTGTACTATTTTCACGTAGATTGTCAAGATTTCGTAAAAATATTTTTTGTGATTTACGCTGTTAACACGATGTATCGGCAACATCATCTATATAAAATACAAATGCATTACTTAAGAGTAGTGATCTCACTCCTCTATTGAAAATACGCCTCAAGTTCCGTAAAGAACAAGAGGAGATTTATAAGTCTATTTCACCTCAGAAGAAACTATATCCACCATAACTAGGACCTTGTTTCATTCAATCCAAATTCTCAAAAATCTAGAAAAAAAAAAGGTGTGGTGTTAATCGATTTTTAGACTTAATAAGCAATTTTTGTTTATTTATTGATTGATTAATCAATAATAATAAAGATGCTTTCTCAAAACAATATAATACCATATCCTTGCTGAGTTTTTCGTATGACGGTACTCCTGGATGAAGCTGAACATCGAAGCAGTGAAGGCTGACTCAGAGGTTGTGTGACTCCACCTCCGCAGTGAATGACATCTACGCCCTTGGAAACCGGCCAGGAGTGGATATGTCCGGTGAAATATCTCGTTTTTTTGTTCTTACAACCTCTTCCTTTTCGATTTCGTAGAGTGTTCAGTTACCCGGATTATTTTTGGGGCCGGTCATTGTCGACCTGGCCAAATCTTTTGAAATTGGCGCCAACCTTCGCGGATGATGTTCTCACTTTGGCGCATTTCGTTTCCGCTCTTCGGATTTCATCATTATCTTTTTGGCAACAAGTTAAACATTGCGATATTTTTCGGGAACTTTTTATAATTAGTGCATTTCTTTTACAATGTCCGGTGCCAGCATTTTATTTCGGGCTTACGGAATTTTAAGCTCCGTTTGTTTTATTTCATGTTGTGTGTTATATTTCATAATGAGATATAACGCATAAAACTCATCTTCGTTATGTTTTATTGTTGAGATTGGAATGAAAGAGTATTGGGTTTATTGCCCTATTATAAAAATTATAATTTAAATACTTGATCGTAATAAAAAGTTACAGTAAAAATAGATAAAATAAGGGCGGTACTGAAGAAAATCTGGTGGAACTGGAAATTGTTTTTGTTTATACATTCTAGTTCTGATAAGAAGGAATTAATTTTGAACCGGTTTCTGTGTATGGGAAGAAGGACTATTCTAAAAAAAAATCGTAATTTTCGGACTTGTTTTGGTTTGTTATAAATAACTCAATAACCAGCCTATTTATAAAACATGACACTATTGTAATTTGCAAAATGTAGACGTCTGATGACTTTCATAACATTAGAATGTGATCAAGGAGTACACCCAAAATAGTTAGATTTTTATCTTTTCTAATTTATAACTTATATAATTTATATTATAGGATCAATTCTCAAAAAAAAATCTGTGTTATGATAGCTATAGATAATTCAACTAGCTTTTTACTACTATCTTATTTTTGAAACTTAGTCAAGCAGTTCAGTCCGGGGTTTGTGAAGGTAGCTACCCCAACTTTTCAAAGAATTGAAACGCTTGTGTACAGGTTTCGATTGTTTAAACCCGTTTTGTCTTCTTCTTGGATTTTTTTTTATCTCTAAACTCCCCTTTTGTTTAATAACAGAACTTTGTACTAATGAGGTAGGTTTTAAAAGAAATCGTTTGTAAATTTCAAGATTGTGTCGAGGATGGTGAAAGTTTGGAGCCCATTAATGTTACAATTCATTGGCGATAAACGGTTTCCCAGGCATTCAGACTTCATTAGTTGAACATTAATGACAATAATGGACCTCCTGTCTCTTTTCACATCTGCAGTTTGGCCCAGATTAAAAATTTTAAATGCCTTAAGAACTTTTCTGAAGTGTTTTTGAAAGGACTTTGCCTCGCGGCAACAAAAATATTAAATTTGAGCTCATTTTGAGCTGACCCGCCGAACCTTGTTTAAGTGGTGCGACTACGTTGGTCACGCTATCCCAAAACATGAGGTTTGAGAATTTTCTATTCCATTTAGTAAACGAATTTCATCGATCATTATCTCATTATGGAAAGTATATATATGAATTTTTGCGTGTGAAATGTGGTACTTCGAGAAGATTTTATTCATTATTAATAAAGAGTCTCATAAAATATCCAATATTTATAGAAACCTACTCAAATATATTTTTAACTTATATTTTTAAGAAGGTTTTACCTCAAAGCTTTATTATTTTTTTTTTTTTATTGCTGCTACTTGTATTCTCCAAGTTGAAAAATTATTTTTATTATATACATAAATAAATACTATTAATTTAAATTTCTGTGATGTATAATAATTGAATATTCATAGAATAATTTCCTTATGAGGGCTTATGTGTTTGTGGTGTCATATAACTTGCCTATTGTTTGGGCGATGATTTGAGGGTCTCAGCTGATTTTTGAATTCAATATCTAAAATTACTCAATATTATCCCGTGAGTGTTTTGAAACATTGAGCTCAAAATACTGACAAAATATTTTATTATATTACATAACTTCCTTAAATGGTAGTGCTATCAGTGACCGTCGTGAGAATCAACAGCATTGTGCATTCGTATCTATTCACGTTTTTACTTGAGGGTATACTTTAGCAATAATGCTTACACGTACCATGTTACCTGCATGTACCATGTTGAATAAATAATATTGGTCGTGTATTAGTATTGGTGGGTTTTGTGTTTTATCATAATGTAGTCAGTGATAGTTGGTTTCATTAGCTTATGATGAGATCATTATATAGAGATCTATATTTATGCAAACATACATAAAAATTCAACTACTACCATTAAAATCTAACATTCTGTTGATAATTGAAGAGTTTTGGGGAAACCAATCGTATAAGAAGATTTTAAATTCCAATTATAAACATTAGAATTCAATTTTCAACTTCCTAAAAATATTTAATTTTTTTATAGGCTATATAGAAAGGATTATTTCAAAATATTCTTTTAAGAAAAATTCCCTTTTTAATTTTCCCGTAATATTTCTCATAGCATGTTCTTCCACTTAGTTTTTTAATTGTTTATTCACATACATAATAAGTCAATGTTGAAAAACATTCAAAAGTTTGGTTAAAAATATATTGGTATATTCACTTTCGGCATTTTGTTTAGGTTTAAAATTACTACTAAAAAAATCAGACGGAAGAATGAATGATTAAATACGGAGTGGGAATCCAAGTTTAAACAATAACATGCTTATGCTTGAAAGTTTCTGATAAGTGCCTAAAGCCACTTGTTTATATTATTCCAAGAACATTCGTCGCTTGTATTTACTTTTTTTATATTTACTAATTTGACTCTTTCATTGTTAATCAATGCTCTGATTAATTATGCTTTACCATAATCATTATTCTAAACACCGAATTAAAAACGGAAAAAAATAATAAAATGGAATTAACATAAACAAAAATCCTTGAGAAACTTGTCTTAAAATGCCTGTACCCCATCCTAGATTCCAACCACATAATCCCAAATCAGCAATTTGGATTCCGAACATCCCACTCCACTATCCAGCAATGCCATCGTGTGGTTGATGTCTCGTCTTCATACTGCGCGGGAGTCATTCTTGATGTAAAACAGACTTTTGATCGAGTCTGGCACCCAGGACTATTATACAAGATCCGTAAATTCCTACCCCCTACATATTCCCTCATTATCTGTTCTTATCTCTCAGACAGGTTATTTCAAGTAAATCACAACTGCGCATATTCATCCCTGTTTCGTCAGTCTGCTGGTGTACCTCAGGGTAGTATCCTTGGTCCTATCCTTTATACAGTTTTTACAGCTGACATCCCAACCCATCTTAACATTATTCTCACCACGTATAACGATGACACATGCCTTATTGTAAGTGAATAATGATCCTTCCATTGTATCCCAAACCCTCCAATCCCACATCACCACTCTTGAAGAATGGTGCCAAAACTAGAGGGTCAAAATAAATTCCAATAAATCCCACCAAATCACATTTACCCTTCGTCGTAAACCTTCGTCTTGCCCCACAGTATCTTTTAATAAAACCTCACTTATTCCTGTTGAACAGACCCGTTACAGCATCCATTGGACTGCATCTGGACAAATGACTGACATGGAATCCTCATACAAGACTGAAAAGACAGAAAACCGCTCGTCGATTCCGACTATTACAATATTTACTAGACAAACGGTCCAAACTTCCAATCCATTACAAAGGACTAATCTACATGACCATTATAAGGCCTATCTGGACATACGGAGTTGACCTTTGGGGCTCCACTAAACCATCAAATTCCTCCCGAATCCAATCCTTACAGTCCAAAATCCTTAATGCTCCTTACTTTGTCAAAAAATCAAATCATCCATCAGGACCTCAATGTTCCATATGTTGCCGATTAGGCCAGAACCAGATACCAATCCTTCCATGATAAACTTCCCTACCACCCAAACCAACTCGTTTCTAACCTGTCGTCTCCTTATTTACCTAATAATCCTCCTAGGGTCTGGAAAGAAGATGGCCTCGAGATCTTCTCCTCTAGAAATGTTTTTGGAGTTCTGTCAATGGGTAGATTTTGTATCATGTCATTATATCACTTAAAGCAAATTTACTTGATTTATATATATGTTTACAGTTGTAAATAACAAAAAATAAATTATTTAAAAAAAAAGAAACAAACAAATTATGAATCGAATATGGTCCGGGTGCGGTAAATAGTATAATCATTTACTATTTCAGTTTTTTTTTTACCGCAGCCGGACCATATTACATTCATCTATACACACGGCCAATCAATAATCTTCCAGTATAAACAAATTATGTATATGTGATATGAGAAATATAGTACAAACATTGAATTTAATAGAAGTGTTAAACAAAAATCAAATCAGAAAAACTTCAAAACACGTTTTTGTAGAGAAGCCCCGAAACAAGCATTTAAATAAATGTCGTTTCCATGATTCTAATTTATGTCGATTCAATTGCACGAAAATCCTGTCTGTGGTTCTAATCTTTATAACATTTTATTCTACTAAAGCAGTGCCATGACGTGCCACCATTAGAAGCAGGGGAACAGCATTACAGTACCACTTTATATACAAAGACTCTAGTACCACACATATACATATATTTATAATGTACATACATATACCATACATAATATCTTTATAGACTGTAGGACATGAATCTATGTTCTACAGTCTACTGAACCCCCATCACAGCACATCTCGGTGTACTTCGCATTCGGATATAACATAAATCTAGTCACTGTTCCAATCTCTGTTTAGTCTTATAATAAATTTATTATATATTTTTTTCGTTTCTCTTCACTCTAGGACAAAAAATATTTCAAAGAATTAAGAATTCGTAAATTGGCATGTACTTGTAATTTCTTACGTTTTTTTTACCAGTTTTATTTGTCACCCTCTTTTTTTTTTATTTTAAGTTGTGTTCAATTTTTCTATTACACGCAAAACGCCTACACCGGAAAGGTTCAACTTATATAATGTACAATTTTCAGTATTTTTCCTTTCTTTTTTTTAAAAAAAAGGAGAAAAATAAATGTGGGGTTAAGTTAATATTAAAAAATTTATGGAAAGTGCGAATCACTAAATTTTTCTTTTATATTTTATTATCCACAGCAATGGAGAGGGACATATAGTTCTTAGTTATGTCTTATTTAGTTCCTTCTATGATTTATATTTTTCTATATCCTTTATAACTAATTTGGCATTTTTGAAATAGCCATCATTGCTCATGACACTAATTTTAAGATATTTTAGTGCAAAAAAGTATGGTGTAACTTTAGAGATAGGCCCAATAAAAATCAGTTTAATTAGCAACTTCCAGGCGGTGACAATTTTCATCTATTCATTTGCTCGCACCTTTCCAAAAAAAAAAAAAATTTTTTTTATTAGACTTTTCTGAATCAGCAATCGTTTAGTATCACGACTAATAAATAAGCTAGCCTTAATTCATGTAATCTTCTCCCATTTTGTTACTTTTTCGATCATAGTCTCTTACGAATTCCGAACAGTGGACTTTTCAGTTCGGTTATTTCTGTTCCCAACCGTGTGTGGTCGAACACCTTCAAATGTGACTCAGAATCAGGCTGGAAATTTTCCGATTGTCAGAACTAGACTGTAAGTTTTATTCACCCCATAATTTTGAGAGATACAAGACAGGAACCTGTAGATCTATGGTGGGACCGAGAGAGGGCCGATGAGTCAGGACATTAGGGCCAAGTTTAGGGAGGCTGTAATTGAACACTAGGGCCAAAATAGTTTAGGTCGAGTACTGCTCTAGGGTAACTCTACACCACTCTCTCCAAAGTCTTTTATTATCTGGTGGAGTTAGCTTACAGTTAAGCTGGGAATGTAGGCGTTGGGGCAGGTCTCCTTGGGTAAACTGTTCCGTCAGCAGTGGAAGTCTCATGTCATTTCACTTTATAAACACAAATTTTATTTTTAGTTCCCGTTGGTTCTACAGCAATTAGCTGAGATGGAATTTTTATGTATTCAAATATTTTATTCTACAGCTTCTATGTTCATGTTTATACTACTTAGGAATAATGCATGATATTTTAAACAATTTTAAACTAACTCTATTTTATACATTTTTAAGAATTTTACATTTGTTTAAATATTTTTCTCATAAGTTCATATTTTATTCCCTTTTCAATTGGTACTTTTTTCAATTCAAACGAAATATTCGTTATTTAAATG
This sequence comes from Halyomorpha halys, assembly GCF_000696795.3. Classification (NCBI taxonomy): domain Eukaryota; kingdom Metazoa; phylum Arthropoda; class Insecta; order Hemiptera; family Pentatomidae; genus Halyomorpha; species Halyomorpha halys. Next base: position 273,762 of record NW_027116139.1, read on the forward strand.
TTTGCTCGTGGTGGATTAAAAAAAACAAAAAACATTATGCGTATGAAATTGAAATTTACAACCGAATAAACTAAACTAATCAATTCCGAAAAAAGTTGAAATAAATTGAGATCAAGTTTTATCCTAAAGAAAGTAATAATGTAAATGTAATCAATAAAAAGTTATATATAAACTTTTTTTTTTGACTGATAAACATTACTGCTGAGAAAGTTCTCAATTATTTTCCGGAAAGCCTGAAGCAAAACATTTCATGTAATGAAACTTTTTGAGTTTAGTTTAGTTTAGCTATTTCAGATAATTTTATTGCTTTCAAGTATCACTTGTTCCATTACGTGAGTGTGGAACATTCATTCGGTCGATAAACTTCTACTGATTCATAGTAGATAACAGGGGCGCACCGTAGTGGGGGCAAAATTTTACAATAAATAATAATATCTTATAAAAAATTGAACCATTTCTTTTTATGACTTTACACACACGTGTACGTACAATATACCATAAATATGATTGGTCTTGTCAAAACGTTTTTTAGAACAATTGTATGCTTTATTATTTTAAATTGAAATTCCTAAATAAGGGGGTGACAAAATTTTCCTTCGCCCCGGACTGCTGGCACCCACTGCCCATGCACCAAGTGGCGTAGCGTAACAGCTGTCACTCAATCCGCGGTGACGGGGAAAAATTTTACCGCCCCCTTATTTAGGTATTTCAATTTAAAATAATAAAATACAGTTATTTTAAATAATATTTTGGAAAGAATTGTCATATTTTTTATTCATTGTACAGTTTACAGATAAAAAAGCCATGAATTGATTGGTTCAGATTTTTATAAGATATTTATTGTAAATTTTGCCGCCCCCTAAAAGTGCTTTCTGGTACGCCCCTGCATGCACCCTTCTTCTGAGTGTCTCAGAATAATAGCAGAACTTAGTGCTCCAACGATTTAGAAGATTGTTATATAAAGCTAACTGAAAACAATCACTGCATATACTATCGCAATATGGAGTAATTTTATTTTCAGTTTTACATTGAAACTTAACTGAGCACTCTTAATTTTATTATAATTATTTTGTTTAACATGTTTATGAAAGAAAGAAATAAGTTATGACTGTATTAAGTACGATGATTGGCTAGCATCTGTTACTCCGTTGCTGAGTAGGCCAATCACGTAGCCCCACTTCCGCGTGACGTCTTCTTCGTGACTCAGCGGCGGCCGGGGCCAAGCTGCAGTCTGTCGCAAACGGTTGGCCAACCTGACCTGAAGGGGTCTCTGTATATCTTTGTCCTATATTTCTCTCGATCTAGGAGAATCTTCTTGATCTTGCTGTTACATAAATATAAATAAACTTGTTCTACTATAACAATTATTAGTGGATACGGGTGTATTTGTTTCATGAACAACAGTTATATCAATGTGGTCAGATTTACTCAAACTTCGAGCTCAAATGCTCAGTTTATACCTTAACCCAATGAAGAGCTAGGAACGCACTTTAACGAGACAGTTTGTGGTCGTGGAAGGTCTCCCGACTCTAGAGACCATACTCGGTTAATATAACAGAAAATTGATTTTTCGAGATCAAATCACTACAATGTGCAAATTACTTTAAGTATGCAGCTGTATGAAAATATTTCCAAATTAATTAATTTAAACACTGTTGAACACATTATATCACATATATTCTAAATTTGGAAAAAAAAATGCATTTTCTTGGATATTTTCGTGAATTATTTTTTCTTTTTAAATTATTCCAATTGTAATGGTAGTCTATAGTCTAGGGGTGGCCAACAAATCGATCACGAGGCCAATTTTGGTCGATCATAGTAAATAGTAAATCTGTCTTTAACTGAAGCTACTTTTAATTAATAAATATTGTTAATAATTATCCATGTTATCTTAATTCTCCTGGAGGTGAGGTTTTTGGCCCTTATAATAATTATTGTTGTGGTTTTCACGTGGGCACGTAAGTACGTTGATAAGCCGTATATCTATATTTCAGTAAGAGGTGTACTCAGCTCAGTGAGCTATTGATATATTAGCAAAAAGTAAGTCCTATTATTCTTTATGATCTGTTTTCCTGGCCAAAAAAAAAACAACAAAAAATTTTTTTTCCATATTTACGAACAAATGGTACAACTTATGAAGTCGATGAAAAAATTAAATTGCATTTTAAGTTAGTAAAAACATATCTTGAACAAGTGTCGGAAAATCGATTTTTTTTTTTAAATTATTTGTTTTTTTAAAACAAATTAAATGTTGGATCTGGAAATTTGTTTTCTTTATGAGCCTATATCTCGTAAACTTAATAAGTGATTTAAAAAACAAAAAATAGTTTTGAACATATATTTTACTTATCTGCTCATACCTCTCAAGAATGCACTTTATAATGAAACACAGTGTATAAACATAGTATACATTTCACACCCCTTCTTACCCCTTAGACTACGCCTAGGGTAGTCGATCACGACACACTTTTAACATAAAAAATAGATCTTATGTACTGAAAAGTTGGCCCCCCTGCTATAGACTATCAATTGATCCACTAGGATCAATCACTTGTTGTAGTATATGCTATACAGATTAATATGACATTTAAAAAAAACAGGACAAAGGATGTTAAATCATCGTTTGAACTGTTACTTTAGGCCAAAGAAAAATTAACAACAAATATAATTCTGAGGATGGAGCTGAATGGGTACCGAAAAGTAAACTTGTGAGGTAATGAAAAATGAAGAAAACAAAGGAGAGTATTTGCTCACTGATTTAAAAAAAAAAGTCTCATAAATGGCTGGATACTGTTTTTTTTTTTTTTTATTATTAAAATATTATTCATTAAATTAATATTACAAAGGAGGAAGACAAAGTGGACTTTAGCTCCTCTCATTGTCAGCTTTACATTTATTAAAAAATATGTGAGGTCAAGTTCTTTACTAATATTCATAGGAGCTCTAAGATTTTTCCATAAATTTTGATTATAATGAATTTATAACAGTAGAATAATTCTAACTAGAAAAAAAAAAGAAAAAGTTTTTCTCTATTTTAGTCATAAGTTAGTGTAAAAAGAAACTTTTTCAGTCTCATAATATCAGAAAAGCCAAATATAACAATGCTGACAGTTTTAAAAAATAATGTGATACAAAATATAAAATGTTATCATATCCAAAGAACTGATTCAATGTTTGAAAAGTGATTTTGGAGACTGTTTCAATAAAGATTCCATGGGTTTTATTTTAATTCGATTCCTTAAGTAGAATTTAAGAATGCCACTTATACATGTTAGTATAAATAGAAGATATTATTATGAATGTTGTTTTACTACAGATTAAAGTAAT
>NW_027116139.1:277161-300301 GCF_000696795.3 Halyomorpha halys
ATATTTATATAAATTATATAAAAACACTTTGTATTTATTGAAATATGTTGATATTCCTGTTCTAGCCCATCGTATACTCAGGGAATATTCCAGTCTATTGGCCTTAAAGAGTTCCACACCTATTTGACTCAGGAAGATAAATCCTGTCCCAAAGCAGAACTTCTGCTCCAGGAAGGCCTGGATGCACTGAAGATAGCAACAAGACGTTATGCTCGTCGACAGATCAAGTGGATAAGAGGCAGGTTCCTCAGATCAGTCGATCGTCCGGTACTTTTCAATTCTTTAACTTAAAAAAATCTCAGCTGAATTTTATATATTAGGTGTACAAATATGTTTCCGCTGCTTTCTTCTTCTTTTTTTTCTTACCCTCCCGACGAAATAAGTTATTGAATTCATACATATAGTAGGTAGTTATATTAATATCTGGTGAGAGTCACTATCATTTTTATTATGCATTTGTATGTATGTATTGTATAAATTTAATAATAACGGAGGTTATGAAAAAAAAAAGTATATCTGGTATATATTAATATTGTTATATATTAATGGTATAATTGTTAATATTAATGGTATATATTGATATTGTTATATATATATTTTAAATTAAGGAGGTCAGAAAAAAAAGTATATCTGGTAGCTTGTAATTCCTTGGATTGCTTCTATCAAAAATTGTTCGTGTATATATATATAATATGCCCATATCGATTCAAGTGATGAATTTTGACTAAGGAGACATCAAAATATAGAGTTACCAGCTTCCTATTGCTATTTGTTAAGTATTTTGTTGTTTTTTTTTGTTTCCTTATTGAACATATAGATTAACTGTTGTAAAATTTAATAAAACTCATACCACAGAAAAACTTTGTCAGTCCAATAACGCAAAAACTGAGGAAAAGAAATCATATTCGGAATGAACTAGTGGATTAAAGTGCCTAATATCAAGAAATCAGCTCAAAATAAACACTAAAACAAATTTAACTGTGTTTAACATTTCTCCCACTGAGAACCATTCCTTTTATATTAGTGAAATATTTCATTAGTGTTTGTGTATATAGTTTTATCAATACTTAATTTGAAACAAAGTCAACTTCTATTTTTTAAATTATTTTTAGTTCAATTTAATATAAATATATATTTTTTATTTCATGACATTAATTGAAAAGATTATTGAGGGTGAGGAATTTATTTGTTAAGAAATTGTAATGTATCCATTGTGTTTAGGGGTTAATTAATAATAAGAAATATAAAGAAAAATCCCAATGTGAATATAAATGACTACAGTGACAAAAAAAAAAAAACTGCAAAGCAAAATTTAAATGAATTTGCACAAGTACATCCAAGAGTTGTACAATTAAAAATAGTTTTTATCTTATGATTGGGGTGAAAACAGAAGTTTGAAATGGCCAGAATGTTGCAGAAGTGTGAAATATATATATGAGTATACAGTAAGGAGTATTTATACTCTAATGACCGAGGTTCGAATTTGGATGTGACAGATAAATATTTATTCTGTTACTGTAGCCGTGAGTCAACCCTGTGAGTTTGGGAGCCCTCTGGTGTCCATCCAGCCTCATAAAGTGAGTACTTTCAATTGCAAAAAAATCTGGTTGTTGAGTGTGATTCTGACCAAATCACCTCCTTGTACAACCATTGGTCTAGTAACAGTACTTCCTTACAAAGTACTGCACTCCTGACCCTTCATAGGTTGTAGTGGTACAGATTTCTTTATTATTATAAATAAAATAAAGAAATGTTCAATGATGTTTTATTAATCTTTTTTGTGAATGTTATAAAATGAATTTCACAAAATAGATAAACAACATACATTTATAATAATGTTTATAATAAATTTAATTTTTTATTTTATGGCCTGGTGAAGTTTTTTATCAATAAATTATAGTATTTCTGCTTTCATGAACAGCTAAAAGATTGGAAATTATGTAGTCTACTTCTCTTACCAGATTTTTTTTAGTGTGATAAAATTTTTAATTTATTTGTCAAAGGCTAATTATTAGAATGATTTTAATTAGTTTTCCAAGATAAGCATACATTATATTCATACAATATCTCCATTATTTAACTGGTATATTTTATTTTTAATTTGTAATTTACAGGTGCCTCCAGTTTATGCATTAGATGCAACTGACCCCAGCATGTGGGATGAGAAAGTATACAATCCTGCTGAGTCAATTGTCAAGTCAATTCTTGGCACAGGGCCTCCTCCGGAACAGCAGCCACTTCCCAAAGAAAAGGTTTCTTCAATAAAAAATTTAAAAGGAGAAAGGTTGTGCAGGGTCTGCATGAGGATATTTATTGGTTCGTACTAACTTGTTTATTTCCTATAAACTGCTTTCATTATCTCATTATTATCATCTCATAAAGCCATTCTGTAATGTTTCTTGTAGGTGACCATCAGTGGGAGATTCATCAGAAATCTAAAAAACATCATGCCATGCTGAGAAAGAAAAAGAAGCAGGAGGACCAAAAATTAGTTAATAAAATTACCACTTGTTAATCAGATGTCATTATAAACATGGATTATTTTTGATATTAATGGTGTGTTTCACAACATAAATGTTTATTTAAATTGAACTAATTTTTTAATGCATATAGAAATAAGATGATTGAGAACAGGTCCATCATTATTTGGGGACTACAAGGAAAGATGAGATTACTCATTTTTTTTTTTAAAAATGAGTAACATTTTCTGTTAGAAAATATCTTAAACAGCACAAAATTGTTGTTGAATCATCTGAGTAATGTGTAAAGAATAAGTAATTCCTAGATAAACTTTGTTCTCCTTAAGCTTTGGGAAAGTTTGAGGTATATCATTTTCCCCTGCTAGTGTTCATATATATATATATATATATATATATATGAAGAAATAAATATAAAGAAATATGAATCCAAGTATTAACTTGGAATCACCAAGTAATTTGGTTGTTACAAAGTCTTGCAAAATGGTGAAAATGAACAGTCTAGCTCAAAGATAGGTTAGGTAGGTTTTTAGATAGGCATAAGGCTAGGATATTACAGCATTGCAGAAAGCCACTAAATATCATATTTTTTTTTAATGACTTTCGTGAAAACAGCTTTGATTTTTATTAAACATGTCATATCAAAGTTCAAATAAATTTTCTCTATCGGGTAGTTAAAACAAACTGGTCCAACAGAGGCATGAAGTCCTGGAAGTCTAGATAGTCCTCTTGGGTTATGTGCTTATATAGCCTTAAATTCACTTATTCAAGTACTTCATTAAAAAATGTATGAATAGTAGTAGTTTCTATTTAGCTTTAGCTGTGGTTTAATTAATTCTGAAACTAATCTTACACTGAACTATATATTTTGAAATTCATAGTTAGTTTAGAGTAAGCATAATCTAAAATTTTATATAGCCCAGACTATTTCTTGTATATTATATTTTTCCTTTATTAAAAGATGGAATGTAATTTATTTCAAAATTATGTGTTATGGATAAGGCAAAATATATGGTTAAAAGCAGAAATGGCGTCAATTTTAGTGACATAGAAAATAGGAGGAAATACCTTTAAAGAGATAGAGAACTCTATGTATTTCGGGTCCAGAGTGATTAAAAGAAACTAAATTGATGAGAAAATAAAGGTGAGGTTAAAGGTGGGAAAAGCTTGTTATTTTTCAGTTTCAAAATTTTTTACTTCTTTAGCTTCTGTCCAGAAACTTAAAAGTTATAATTGACAAAACTATTATTCTTCTTATTGCTCGTTACGGACAAGAAACTTGACATCCTACATTAAGAGAGGAAGAGTGCCTTAGGGTATTTGAAAGTAAAGTATTGCATCAAATATTCAAACCAAAGAAATATGGGTTAACAGTACAATATAGAAGGCTGGCCACCCAATGCCTGTTAAAAGTACTGCACTCAGTAAATATAATTCAGGTGAAAGCATTGTAGCAAATAAGATGGGCATTTAAAGTCATAGGGCTTAGTAACGAACTAATAGTTCAAAAGTTAATTAACGCAGATCCAACAGGTAAGGGTCTAAGGTAAACCAAAACATAGGTAAGAGAATTGTGATAAATCTGGATTTTTTGATGATTCCTATAATATTTACTTCTTATTTATGTTCTTCTTAAAAATGCCTTTATATTGAAAAAAAGTAATGGGTCTATAGAACAAAACTTTTTTTTTTAAGAAATATCAAGAATTTTATTAGAAAATTTTTACTTTTGTTTTATTTTATTAGAACCTCGATTTAAAAATAATTTTTAGTCATTTCTATCCAATGTTCCCTGTCCATAACCCACCAACCAATTTATGTATGCGATATAAATATATTTGAACTCATGTAAATCTACACAAGCGGATCCACTGGTAATTTGTCATCAAAGATCTGACCGATATAAGACAATATGTTATTCATAACTTTTAGTTGATATAGTTATTTAGAAAGCAGCACTAACTGGATTCAGTTTCATAGTGAAAGCTAGTAATATTAGTACATAAATACAGGTACACAAGCTATTAAGTACGATCAGTATTACTTTTTATTTCATATTAGGGATGATTATTAGTAATGTTATGGAAGTTAAGAAGTAAAACATTCAAAATCAGCATTGTACAAGTCAGTGAAATAGTACCAAGTACTTTGTACTCTGAGGAAGACTAATACTGTTATTAAATTAATAATCTTCAACTGGAAGAGTTTCTTGAATTAATATGAATTTGCTGAATGACACATTTATATTCTCCTTAAAAATGCATAATAGTTAACATTATAAAAAGTTTTTTTATTATATAAGTGAATAATATGATTCAATATTAGCATTAAGGACAAATTAAGGAGTTAATTATACTTTATATATGAAATAGTTTTATCAGCAACCTGAAGATGGGAGATAATCCCGAAACGTAGTTGTTGTTGTATATGAAATAAAGTGTTACATTGAAACAAGGAAGATTGTGTCATTCACCAAATTCAGACTAATATTATTAGTTTGTAAGTTATTATGAAACTGTGTCCAGGTTATTGATTTAGTTGATAAGATTAACCTTTGGCAAGACCTCTAAAACAGACTAGTTTCCCAAATAGTGATGGATTCTTATTTTATTAATTTGGATAAGCTTTCATAGAAATTTTATGCTTTTAATATTTATCAATATAAAAAAAAACTTGTATAGACTTTTAAAATATTATTGGTTTTTATTTTTTAATTTCAGTTATTGTCTAATATCAATAGACATTCCTGATTGCTGTGGAGATCCTGTATTTGTTCATCCCCTCCTTTTGAATCAAGAGGCTATCCTACTTCATTTTGGGAAGAAAACACCAATTTATTTTTTATTTAAATAGTTTGTAATTGTTATTTTTTATTCTATTGCCCTTATGTTTCTGTTTACTTATATGTTTATTGTTGACTAAAAGCAATGATTCATTTTTAAAATTACAGTACAATATCTCAACTAGAAATTAGAGTTTTTGTTTTTTTTTAACATTGTTGAATGTTAATCATGAACACAAGTTTTGTATAGATTGGTATGTGTGATAAGTACTAGAACTAAGTATTGGGAGTACCAAATTGAAAAATAAAAGGTTCTTCCTTAGGGTTACTATGGAAGGAAAACAAATAAAAGGGAATGTGTTTATAAATACCCAAGAAACAATTATATTTTTTCCATCTGTTTTCTAAAAGGTATCTAAACAGAAAATCATGTTAAATCAGAAAATTGTACTTGAAAAGTTGTGTTATGGACTCTTGGTTTTCATTTAATGAAGTATTTTTAATATTCACAGTAAAATACAATTTGTCAAAAATCATTAGTTCGGTCTATTAGCTCATGTTATTTTATCTTCATGACCTCATGAGATAGTTTTTATTCAATACAAAATATAGAGCACCTCACATTTAGTATCGAGTTTTATTATATCAATATTAGTGTTGCTTTTTTTTCTTTTCCTTCTGTCTAAAATGTTTGTAGAAAGCAAGACTTCCTTCAGCTTTATTATTTTAGCTTTATCAATATTTATGAACTTTTTATTTGTTATCAATATCCCTCCCTACAAGGCAGCAATCTGCCAGCCATTGATTTACCTGAATATTATGTACATATGGTGGTTTCAAATTTATTTAATCGGTGTAGGTAGATAACACCTCATTATTTTAGGTAAAATTTCTGTAATGGAAGAAAATATAAGTAATTGAAATCTATTTAATAGTTGATAATTGATTAAATCAATTTGAAACCACCATATGTACATAATATTCAGGTAAATCAATGGCTGGCAACACTAATATTGACATAATAAAACTCGATACTAAATGTGTGGTGTTCTATATTTTGTGTTGAATAAAAACTATCTCATGTGGTCATGAAGATAAAATAACATGAGCTAATAGACCGAACTAATGATTTTTGACAAATTGTATTTTACTGTGAATATTAAAAATACTAGGTGCAGGTAGATAGTTGACCGTAGATTAATAAGTGGAGAAGATAGTCGGGATGATGGTGTCAGAAAAACAACACAAATAAACAAAATATTATTTATTTGTGCCGACGTTTCAACCTGAATTTCAGGTCCATCAGGGAGCTACAGCAGAGATTCTGGCTAAACTGGTTAGCCAGTTCTGGGTATCAGTTTAGCCAGAATCTTTAATACCTGAAATTCAGGTCGTAACATCTGCAGGAATAAATACATTTTTGTTTATTTGTGTTTTTTTGCTGACCCCACCAGGCGAAAATATCTTCTCCTCTTATTTACCTAAAATAAATCAGATGAAAAATGTTATAACCTGTTCTGATTATTAAAGGATGGCAGCGTGGTAAGGCACAATGCTACTAACTCAAAGGACTCGGGTTCGAATCCGGGCAGAAAATTGTTTTATGTTACACTATAACCGTGAGTCAACCCTGTGAGTTCTAGAACTCTCCTGGGGTCCACCCAGCGTCATAAATTGGGTACCCTTAATTGGTTAAAAACTGGCAGTCGACCGTGATTCTAACCGAATTACCTCCGTTGGTCTAGTAACCGTACTTACTTACAAAGTACTGAACCCCTGACCCTTCATGGTTTGTAGTGGTACAGATTTTTATTTTTTTTACTGATTATTAAATGATTTTTTTAATGAATAAATAATTGTGATACTGATAGTGGCAATACTGTAATCAGTCAGAAAGTGTTAGACCAATTAGCAAGTAAGGTATGAGAACTAAATCCAAGTCAAGTAGACATTGGTTGAAATGAAAAGGTCTAAGGAGTTGGTCATGTCAGGAGCATCTCTCCCACAATAACATTACCTTATACATTTCAAGTCGAAAAAGACTCATATGAACTCTTCATCTGGTAATACTCTATAATAACATTTGATAATAAATGATAATAATATTTGCTGGTGTTACAACTTTTCTGCTGAAAAATTACTACCTAGGAGAACATCTGCTTAAAACATGTGTTCTGGCCTCTCCAAAGCGTGCTATTTGCCATTAAGGAGATATGTATGTAGCCCATTTTAACATCTATTTAACAGAAAAGTTTCTTTTACGTTATCTAGAATTTATTTGAATGCATAACAACAATACAAAGATTGGGCATTGGATAAATAAATTCACAAAATTATATCAACTATAAACCCCAAAGTTTTATGGGATGGATGACATCACTGCCTTGGTTAACATCAGAAATAAAGAAATACTAAGAAGCAGCAATATTAAAATTTCGTCCTGCTGATTATGTAGTCATTAAACAACTCCACAATCCAACCTAATTTGCAATCTGACATGCTGAATTTCTCCACTTCCACTATACCCTTCTTCAATGCTCTAGATTCCAAATCCAAAAGGAAAATATTCTGAATATTATTTCTGTCACATTCAATAACCTCAGTTCACTCCCAGTAATGCCATTGGATCTCAACAATCATTGCTTATCCTTAACTCCTAATTGTTTACTCACTCATGACATTCAACCTAACAGCCTCAATTAAAAAAAACTTTTTTTTTTTTTTTATCTTATGATGAATTCCTAACCACCATTCTAAAATACCTTACCAATTACTATAGACCTGACAAAATTCCAGTAAAACAAATAAAAGCCTGTTTCTCAGTACTTACGGCTGTACTCTTTCATATCTGCTACTTTGTTGAACTCCATATTCCCTCCTTCAAAACCCGTTCAGATTGACCATTAAATGAAGTTCCAAGTCCAAACCTAATCACTTCTAACTCATTTTTCTCTTCTCCACTCTTTCAAAACTACTAAAAATGTCTTGCACAAAAAAAAAAAAAAAACTTTCAGACTTCTTAGAAAATATTCTCCTATTAATCTTCAACTATCTGGTTTTTATCAGGCTACCCCATACAATCTGCTGTCCTGAAAGTAACCCACAATTTCCTAATCACCACTAAATACCAAGAACTATCTGTATCTTTTTAGAATTTGATGCATTGAGTATACCTATATAAAGAATTTTATACAGTTTCATTATTCTTATAATATAATATACATTTTCTCCAATACCACTTAAGTAACCTTTTGTTGAACTGAATGAAGACACAGACTAAGGTCAGGGGGGCTGGACCTGCTGGATGGTTGCAACCCCATCAGTAAGGTGCACAACTGAGTCCTGGGTTACACCTCAGTAAAAATTCATAATGACCCAAATAAATTAAATGATCCCACTTTAATAATTAATACATTGTATATAAACAATAGAAAATAAAATGTTGATTATTGACATCAGTGGCATGCACAAGTCCCATAAACTACCCTAACGTTGCTGTACCCCATATGCCAGAAATGGCTAGTTAGGGAAAAAAAATGTTGAATTGAATCAGATCAAAGCGCATACTAATGTGAGAGAACTTGAACCTGGCTACCATTGTTTACTTCTCTATAACAATGAATTTGTTTTCTTTTATGTAATCTATATCAATCTTTTTTTTTTTTTTAATAACTATATCTCTCAACCTTTGACACAGTACAAAATTTTACTTATTTATAATATAAAAATATAACTTCAATTACTTTTAATTTAGCAAATTAAAAAGCCCGATGCAAGATCTATCTTATAGAATATACATCTGCAAATAATTTTAAATAGATTGAGTAATACTATTTTTTGAAGTAAAAATAATCTTTTTTCAAAGAAAATTACTATCATGTATGTTTTATAAGACCATTGTTATTTATATTCCATGTTATTTATTTTAATGTGATATATTTTTATTTTTAACTTTGTAAAATAGTTTTATGCATTTTATCAATCAGGATTAATTCATCCCAGTTAACATATTCCCTCGATCCATGTGAGCAAAACCATTTAGTTAAGGTATAATTGTTTTAATAACGTTACCTACTTATTTTGTATAATAATATAAAAAATAGTTATATACTGTATTTTTGAAATCGATTATGAATAGAAATAAATTGTACTACTTATGATAAAGTTAAGTAATTGAATAAAATGAATGTTTTTTAAAAATGATTTTATCATTGTGAAATGAATTTCTATTAAAAAAAAAATTATGAACTTCTTATTGATTAGTAAACCTCAGTATGGTTATGCAGATGAATATTTTAATGTTATATGCATTTGTAGTTCTCATACACACGGTGGTATGGTATATTAATGGTAATGCTTTATTGAGGTAAGCATTGGAAGAGTTCTTTAACCATGACCTAGAACAATTCATGTATTAAAATAGTAATATTACAAAAAATTATTTGGATATTTAAAATCACAAACATACTTAAATCATAAAAGGAAGATGATCCGGGTACGGTCAAATAAAAACTCAAATAGTGATTGAACTATTTATATTGAGCCAAGTTTCACCCATGTTGCAGGGCTTCATCAGGGCTAAAAAAAAAAATACAAACACTTAAACAATGTAAACATAAATGTAAAATTGAAGAGGTTTACAATGAAACGAATTCATTTAATTTAATAAAGTAACGAATTAGGTAATTTTTTTGTTTTTCGCCTATAACTTTTAAACGGTGCATTCTATTGAAACAGTTATGGTATAAGATATTAAACAGCATTAAATTCTGCATCGTAAAATGAGTACACATTAATTCAATTAAGTAGTAAGTTTTACCAACAAATGAAATTTATTTTCAAATTTCACCATAACTGAATTATAGTACTACTTCTGAATCCCATCATAACGCGCAAATGAATTTCTGATTGTCCTATAACAGTTACTAAGCAGCTAATTAATTTGATCAATAAATTAGAAATGTCAATCGAATAGGTCTTTTTTCTGTTTTCACCTATAAGTCCTAAATTGTGGATCTTATTGAAAAAGTTATAATAAAACAAATTAAAGAACATTAAATTATGCATTCGACTGAGTACCAGAAAGTAATATTTCTGTCAAATGATACAACATACTACTGAACCAAATTAATATGTTGTGGTATACATTCAGTACAGAATTTAAAGCTGTTTAATTTCTTATACCAAAACTACTTCAATAGGATGCACTTTTTGGAAATTATGGTAGACAAACATTTAAAATCCTGTTTTTTATTTATGACAAGTTGTGTAAGTAATGTGATAAGTTTATCCGAATTAAAAATTTTGGAACGAAATAGTGCTCATGAATTACTATAATTAGTTGAGAGATGCCAATGCTCAAATTGACAAAATGTACGTTAATGATATGTCGTTCCTTAAGTATTACTCCACTTTCTGGAGAAAAGATCCAACTCTCCATTCGCCATCACCATCTTTGATCTTTGAGCTGATTACGAAAACACTCTGAACATGGGACCACAAAATGTATAATACAATATCTACAAAAAAATTTTTGAGGGACCATCTCTGCATAAAAGAGAATCAATCCCATTACTTAATGAATGAATGAAAAAATAATTTTATTCAAGGATATATATCCCCTAAGAATAAATAAATACATGGTTAATATATTAAGATTTTTATATGGCAAACATTTACAAATTTTCGGATTGTAAAATGAAATTACAGTGGTACATTGGCTTTATTACTATTTATAATGTTAATCAATTTTATTTATTTTATTACAAAAATGTGGAGGTTTGGTTATGCAACAAGTGGAGGAATAGGTTTTGTTTAAAGGAAATAATAGATAAGGACTGACGAATGGAAATGGAAAGAGAATTCCAGAAGGAGGTAGCATGTATGATGAAGGATTTACTAAAGAAGGCGGTTCTATAGGAGGGCATATATAAATCAATCGGTTGGGATCTGGTGTTTACTGAGTGGATGGATGAGCGAAGAGTGAGGAGACCTAGGATATAGGCAGGTTTTATGATTTTAAGAACTTAGTATAGGAAAACACCAAGGAGGTTGGATAGAGCCACTTCAACTCGGTATACCAGCGGGAGACTTGAGAGCGCCTTGGGAACCCAAAGATAAATCTTACAAAGCAATTCATGAGTCTCTTCAGTCTCAACTCTAGTCCTGCAGATAGCCCTCCATACACCAAGGATCCATAGTCGAAATGTGGGAAGACGAGCTAAATACTTAAAAGTTTATTTATTACATTTTTCATATTGTTTTTTCTGAAGAAAAATTGAATTGGTACAAAACAAAAAAAATTATTAAAACCTTTTAAATGTAAGCATGATGTCAAAAAGCATTAACTAACCCAAAACTATATCAGAGAAGCATAAAAAAAAACTTTCATGTTTGACACAAGAATAATATTGGCTACACTGTAGCCGTTATTTTCATTGTGAACAATATGAATTATTTTTCAATTTCTGATTTTTTCAATTCTATATTAATATCATCATTCAAATGCATTTTTTTTTTTCATAGGAATTTATAATTATTTCAATAAGAACTTTTCATTAAATTAATCTTTCTTTCACATCCTTCTACATTATTTCTTTCTAACATAAGTCCAAAATCAAGGGTTAATATTTTTTTCCATTCAGTAAGTTCTTATACCTAAATAATTAATTTGTTAGAATAGTTGTCATTAAATACAGAAGTTTATTATTTCACATTTTAATTTTGTCATTTATTTAAATCCAACTTCCTATACTGGTGTAAGTTGCTAATGATTTTAGACAAATAAAATAAGATATGATAAAGAAAAAAAAATTGTAATTATTTTTTTAAAATAAAGAAATGTATTGATTTCAGAAAAAAAAATTACACACTTAAAACTTCATATAGTTTTTTATTTATCAATTGGATGTAATTAATAAAATTGAAGTGTAACTTTGTGATTCTACATAGATTTTTTTTTTATTGTTAACATTTTATAAAGGAAAATATTGTCAATCAGAAATGAAGTGAGAACTTCATATTGAGTATAACAATTCAAACATACCTAAACATTCCTTCAAGAAGAATATGTTATAATAAATAAAATGATTGATATTTGTTTCTTCATAGGAGAGCTAATTGATTGGATATATCCTACCCCATAGTGGGAATAACATATCTCAAAAATGCATGTTTCAAGGAAATTATGTTTTTTAACTTTATTCAACAAACACTAGCTTAAATGAATAATGGATCATTATGAATCAACTTCTACTAGTCTAATAGGATAGGAAACAAAAATAAGTTTGAATATAAAATAATAATCTGAACTTCCATTATCAATTATATTTTTGAGTTACTTTACCAATGTTAAAGGTTGTTAAATAAAAAAATTGTTTCAGAACTAACTACAGAGTGGAAAAGAACAATCCAAGAAAGGTTCCAGATAAAACAAAAAATTAAAATGGCTAATCAAGAAAATCTAAATTAAAAAAAAAAAATCATCAGTACATTAAATATTCCATTTTTCAATATTTTTGAGGAAGAATAATATAATTTTTTTTTTACTTTTGAAGTTTCAAATTTTCATTTTAATATGGTCCAAAGGGTGCTTTACAAATTGAACAAATGTTTTGGATAGCTTGTCTATTTTCAGGTTCAATGTTCTAAAACAATAAATTGCAAATCAAAAGATAAAACAGTTTCTAATAAAAAAGTTGAAATAAATTATTTTTAGTTATTTTTCAATTAAAATTGCTATTTGCACACCAATTTTTCATGTATATATATCAATATTTACAATTTAATTTATTTATTTGAAGTAGTGTATTTTTTGACACTATTGCAGTTGTTTGTGTTAAAATAATGAACTTGGAAATGGAAAAATTATTCGAAACATTTATGAAATTGTAAAATAAAGAAAAGGGTTAACTTTCATTAAAAAAATGTATGAAAGTTTGATTAAACTGGAAATCAAAGTTTGATGATAAAAAAATTGTTTTATTTAACAAAACGTAGTCAAATATCATAAATATGATTACAATTATTAACATACCATTATTAAAGCTACAATTGGTGATAAAAGATTTTTAAGTTTATAATAATTACAATTGAAAATTTTATTGAGTTTTTACAGTTATCATGGAACTAGTTTCTAAAACTATAATCAACAGATATAATCTATTTATCCAATATATTACCAATAAGGTCTTTCTGCTATTCAATAGACTAATTTATCTATATATAGCGTATATAAGAAATTTTATGAATAGTGTATAAAGTATAACAAACATTTTCATTATAAAATACACTAAAGGATTACTGATGGTTTTAAATAAAATGAATAACACAAGATAATAACAAAAAATTCAGATAAACATTTCAGTGATAACATGTTTTTGTCACAAATACAATTGAAAGACACGTTACATTGTAATAAAAACTTAATCAACAAATATAAAGAGAAACAATACAACTTTCAATGAGTTACCTTTGTCTACCAAACATATTTAGAACCCTATCTTAAAGCATATAATATTTGGGGTCCAGGTAAAGTCGATAGTTATGTGATTTCACATTAATAGAGGAAAGCTATGATAATAAACCTACTATTTATTGTTAAGTAACTGGGAAAATTTCATTTATAAGTTCTTTCAAACAAAATATCAAGAGCTGGAAGAAGACAAACACTTCACTTCAAAACAAACATGTTAACTATTTACTGACCATCGTTTTAAATTTTTTAACCATATTTCTGTCTCACTAATTGCTTTGTGAATTTAATTGAAGTTAAGTAAAATATTTAATTATGTGAAAATAGTCCCTAAATTGAGTCCAAAAATACATGAAACTGTAATTCTTAGAATGATTTGATTCCTCTCCCCTTCCCCATATATTTTTAAATAACTCTCTTGATAGTAGTGTGAATAGTGTTTCTAAGGCAGAGTAAATCACTGAGCCAATGTTTTCTGTTTTAAAAACAAGAAGAAAACCATCTAACTAAAATAAGGTCCAAAGAAAAAAAAGAATTAGTAAATGGCGCTATTAAAGAATTGATATACATTTTGTTTGTATTGTTGATAAATTTTTAAAATAAAACTATTTCATATAGAGTAATTATTGATTTACCCCTTGACTAACCACAGTTTCCAATAGAGAATATAAAAAAAATCCAAAGAAACAACTTTAAATTTTTATGTTTAATGATATATTTAAATATCAAAGAAAATGACAATAAAAAACATATATTAAATTTAAATAAGAATTGGGTTTGATCAGTAAATAGTTAAAGAATGAAAAGGGACTTAGGCTTTAAAAACCTAAGGCCACAGCAACAGCACCTTAATATTCGGATTAAAAATAGTTGGCATCATTTAAAAAAACATAAAATCCAACTGTAATGAAGGTATTTCAATAACAAAAGGTTTTTTTTTTTTCAACCAGGACAAAAGCATGGACATTTAAAATGATTTCCAAGAACATTTAACCAAGTGTTTAATAGTATTTTAAACTCAAATTAAAATTCGTAATTTTCCACAATTTTAATTAAAATTAAATATTACAGTACAGCAGGATTTATTTTATTATAGAGGCGGTTAACACCACCTCCAATAACGACTACTATTGTTCTTTAAAAACTTCACTAAATTACTTCAAAAATACATTTAACTCACTGATGAGTATATGGTTCCTTGCACACTGAAGACTCAAAACAAATTTATATATTTGAACATCACAACCCAGATAATACTATCATCAGCTACAACAGGTATCAGATTAAGGTTAAATACTGCTTAAGCCGTTATATCACAATGTCTATATTATATTCAGTAAATTCACTTCAAAAATGTGCTGATGTTAATACTAAAATCAACTGATACTTTAATTAATTAAAAATCCATCACCATATAATAAATTACAATCTGATACTACCTAACAATGCTCAAAAACTTTCATAAACAATAATAAAGTAATCTCATATACGAAAGGTCAACATATAACAATATAAAAATATAGTGAGTTCTTCTGGGCAAAAACACAGTCTCAAAAAAAGAATTAGGTATTAATAATTATGGGCTAAGACATCGTCAGTCGGACTTTTCATCGTCCTTTGACTTTTCAGGCTGACTGAGATTTTTAAAGTTACTAGGAGCGTTGCTTTCATAAAATGTTCTCAAAGCTTCCCACTGAACAGAATGAAGAAGAATATGGGCTCTTTTATTCCTCATAAACTCTACAGCTTCTTCCGGTTTCCAACCATTCTTAACCATGAGGTAGCAGCCCACAAGCGTAGCACTTCTAGTCCTGCCTGCTTTGCAGTGAACATACACACTTTGATTTAAATCCCTGAATTTCTTAATGAACTGAACCCCTTGAATGATTTTACTCTGGCATGGAGCTTCAAATATATCCCTAGTACTCAACTGCAGAAATTCTACATCCCTACTTTTCCATTCTTCACTAGTATTTGAAAACATATATAATTCATAGTCTTCATTCATGGACACTACTCCTCTGACATTTTCTTCATTTATTAACTGATCAGTCATACTTCTAAATGGAAGAGCACCAAGAATAACAGTTTCATCTATTCTATCATACCAATTTCTGCTAGTAAACTTTTCCATAACGACATTATAAAACAAAGTAGGATAGAAAGAAAGTCTGGCAAACATTTTGTGAAAGTTTCCTTACTAGATAACAATGTAAAAGGTACTCTTAAGTGTTTTAATACACACCTAATGCATATTATTCTGTAAGCAGGCGATTTTTGGCAGCCTAGTTAAAGGAAGCACAGATTAATAATAAACTTGGTTTTAAAACTCAATAACTTCTTTTCAACTCAATAATACAACACTAAATAGGGCAAAGTACCATCACAGTATTTGTTACTTTCATATAACAATGCGATGTTGATATCTAACTGATAAAATTGGTAGAGTAAAAAAAGCTTTGTGATTTTATCGGATTAAAACAATTTAAATATTAATAATTTAACTAATAAAAATTAATATTATCTTCCTTATACGTAAAAATATTAAACTTATTTCACTTAATTAATAAACAATAAAATCTATTTTTAATTTGGTTATTGTGGGGAATAAAAGAAGTAATATATACTAGTTATTAAATATGATTAATCTATAGCCTAATTTAAATTAAAATTATTTTTCCTCTACATGTCTGAAGTCAAGCCTTGCAATCGACTACTGCGTAGAAAAATCGGACCCCCCTCTGTTTTTTCGGGATGAACTGTTTTCTGCGATTATTGTGATAATTTAATCACACACCTACCATACCTTAGGTTATTTTTTAATTACTGAAATAAAAATCAAGCTAAATAAAAAGAAAAAATTAAAATTACATATAATGTTTATATAAACACCAGATCAGGAAGAGTTATAAAATAATTATAGATAACATCGCATTACAAAAATTGTAAAAAAGTATAGTTACTCTTTTTTAGCCTTTAGCAAGTATTAACTGATGTAGTGTATGTATTACTAAGGAGATTTTTTTTTATTTTACTTACTCTTTTAAAATTTGATACATTCGGTAACTTTGAACAATGAGTGTTTCGAACTCATGGGCCCTCAGAGAACAATCTAGTCTTATTTTGTAAATTTATTGTATTTTCAAAACTTATTGTTACTTTTTAATAAAAAGCAGGTTCTTCATTGTTAAAATTTGCCAAAACCTCTAAAATTTACTCATGTTGTAAGTATTTGGTAATTTCGAACAGTTATATCTCGGAAGGCAAAGAAAGAAACGTATTAGAACCCGTTTTGATAAAAATTTAGGTCGCTTTAAAATATTAAATACTGACATTCAGCGTTAAAATAGGTTCTTGGCGGACAAAATTAACGATAACTGAACTTAAAACTTAAAATATTTTGGAGTTTTCAAAATAATGTGAAGGCAAGGTCACTTTAGTCACCAGCCTCTTCTTAAATGACACATAATAATTCACCTTTGCCACTTATGTTAGGATAGGAGAAAACATTTCTGTTCTTTAGTAAACTTGTACCTAATGGGTCTATAAATTGCCTACCTATATAGTTCTGACACTTCATAAATCTTAGACAACTATAATTATTGGCAAATTGCTTACCAATAAAGTTTTCCATTGTTTTTTCCCTTTTTTGAGTCAACCTGAATTATATTAGAAAATTATTGAAAATTTGGATATTTATCTAAGGGCATCATCAGCAATTTCGGCCGAAATTTCAACAGGAATACTAAATTTTCATAAAAAAACAAATTAATCCTATACAAAATGGTGATACACCCAACAATAGACTAATCTGCTCCTGTCTGTAGCTTTATATGTGACTCAAATTACAGAAAACTAGAGGTAATTAAAAATATATGTATGAAAATAGAGAGAATTTTCACTGCTCCACAATTTCAAATATTTTGTATGATTAACAGCTCCCAATGCATAAAGAGTACATTATTTGTATAATATATACATAAATACAGTACTTACTGACACAAATATTTTGCTCTCTTACTACCATTCTGAAATATTATCAGACAAAACTTGATACATAAAACTATATATAAAATTTGTTTATTGCATATATTTCATTTGTTAACAAAGTGAGTTTATTGTTAAATTCTTCATTATTTATAATTACTGCTTTTTTTCTTTTATTGTGTAGTTTTTTTTTTAATTTTAAGTTTTCAAACTATTAATATGTAAAAAACAAAGGATGAAAAATGAAAATCAAATAAATGTAACTTATAAAAGCTATTTGTACTTTACTATATACTATGCAATTGCACACCTTACAATGTATTGTACACCTTTACCTTGAGATGCTTAGAGATTTTTTGGGGTTTAAATATTCTTGACAGAAAAAATAATGCACTGTTTGCACTTGTCATACACTGGTCTATCTCAATTCATTGATGATTTATCAAGGTTATTGTGAAGGCGAGTTAGTTGAAACTGTCTACTTTCAGAAACGATTTGCCATCCATGCAGACCATGTTGTTACCATTTGTTCAACTATGACTTATCTTTATTTACTTGCAAGCCAATATCCTCTACTTCTCTTAATAGAGACTTTTTGAGTCTTTTTTTGTCTTCTTGGTTATTCTTAGGACCAAAGGTTTTTTTGTTTCATTCTGATGTGCATATCACCATTTTCACATGATGTTCTTATAATAAATTTTTCTCAGACTAAGTTAAACATCGTTGGTGAGAGTCCATCTTTCTGTCTCAGACCTGTTCTGACTTCAAGACTTCTGATAATTCTTGCATCGGGACTCTGATTTTTGGATCATTTGTTTATACTTTTGTCAGTCAGTCTTACTAACTTCCTGAGGATTCTTAGCTAAGTCATGATCTTCCAACGACAGTTTCTGTCAACGGAATCATAGACTGCTTTGAAATCGACTAATAAGGCGTGTACATCCTGAGGATTGTTGATCTACTTCCCATATTTTTTTTGTTTTTTTAGGTATTATATTAAAATTGTAATAAAATATGAAACTATAATTTAATTAATCATCTAAATCGAAATATATATAATAGTTTTGTCCATATTATTCAAATCAAACAAACGTCTATTAGACAGTAATGATCCTTAAAAAAGAAAAAAAAAAATGAAAAGAGCGCTGGATTTTCTTTTCAACCTCAAAAATTTACAGAAATGAAAATAAGACTTTTTAGGTGCACACTATGCGAGAAACATTTAAAACATGAAATTTACTATACAAATAGAAATTATTTTGGTTGATTCTTTAGGAAAATTGATTACTATGTTTAAATTTTCAGTAATTGTTGTATCTTATTACATTTGTTTTTTCTTTGTATAAATTTTACATTGTATAAACATAATAAAAGGTATAAATGACAAATTTAATGAATTAGGTTACATTTTAAAAGTTAAATATGTTTCAGAAGGAATTGAAAGTCTTAGTATACATTTGGAGATGGACAAAGGTGTGGTCAGTGAATTAAAGAACACAAATAAATGAAACTTGTTTCATTGTGTTAACGTATTTTATTTCTAATATATATATTAAAATTGGTCAATTCCGAGGTGTTAAACTAATGTTAGGCCCTTTTTCACAGCGAAGAAGCATTTCTGGACTAAGAACTATATCTTTCTCTGATTTTATTTTGTAATTCAGTACCAGATTAGAAATGACCACCTTCATTTCGAGCATCGCAAATTTTTGACCTGAAATATAAATAAAGTTTAAATAATTTTTTATTTATGTTAAATAGTTTCTGACATCAGATGATAATTTTTTTTTAAAAATGTGGTAATAGTTAAAATAATGGTAGGTGAAATATACAAACTAGTAACAAAGGATTTTTTTCTTTATAATAGGTAGTGTGTGTTTGTATAGGTTCTAAGATTTAAATTTTAATTTAAATACTCAACTAATCAATCCATTCTTTCTATCAAATCATTATCAAATCAGAGTTTCTTTTCTTTGGAGAAAATGTGAAAACTTTCTTTAAACATTGAGTAGATATATATTTAAAATTCACTCTTCAATATCTAGTTTTATTTTAGTATATAAAAATCATTGCATGAACAGTTCTATAATATTTCCAATAAGATTTCTTGGCCATTAGGTTTCCGTGATCAAAAAGAATTAGGATTAGGCGTGTGTTGAATCATTATACTGTTAAAGTAATTTTTCATATATAGTTATTTATTTATTTACATATAATAAAAGTGAAATACAATATATGTACTAATTATAACAAAATTTTAAGTTGTAAAAAAAACCTTATCCAATTGAAGTCTATGAAAATAAATTTCAAAATTATCACAATTTTATACATTATTATTATCATAGTGTATGTAATTGATAATTGTGGCAATTATTTTGAATGTATTTATAAGGGTCAAAGTAAGCTTGGAAATGAATATAATCAAACTTTCAACACTTACAAAAAAGTTAATGATGAATTACTAAATTAAATGTCCTTTTTTTTTTTTTTTCTATATACTACTAACATATACATGTTGATCATGAGAAATTGATATATTTTATAAATAATTACAATTTATTTTTTTTGGAACTTTTGAGTGTGATAGAGTTTTACGCAAAATTAGATGGAGAAAGTACTAAAAACATAATATAAGATATAAATGACAAATTTATAATAACACTAATATTTTACTGTGTATAAAAGATTACCTATGCAGTTCCTAGGCCCTGCTGAGAATGGTAAATAAGCGAATTGGTGTTTTTGTGGCTCAAGGAATCTATCGGGATTGAATCTTTCTGCATCTGGAAATAGATCTTCTCTCCGTTGTAACTCATAAATACCCATTGTGATATGTGCTCCTTTGGGAACTAGTATGCGACCTGGAAAATAATACCTTTATGTTTTTCCATATGAATTTTTGGGGAAGCTGATATGTCCACAAATTGTAATACAAAAGAGATTGTTAGAATTGTTAAAATTGATTTAATAACAAGGATAATTTATAGAACTCAACTAAATTTAAGGGATCATTGAATGAATTTATTTATTATACTATTCATGTAGTAAATACCTTCTTATTCTATTGCAGTATTTAATAACTTGAGAATATTTTAAATATTGATCTACGTTTTAAACATTTTACTGTTTTAATTCATTTAAATATTTGTGTTTTGTTATAGCTTAAATATTTTAGTAAATGTTGTGCTAAAAGCTAACTTATTAATACTTGTTAGGAAGCTTCTTATCACCGAGTACTGAAAGAAAAAACTATAGTTGAAATATGTACCCCAATAACTCATTATAGCATCCTTATAGGGTTGGACAGATATTTTTCTTTATTTGATATGTCACACAACTGGTTTATCTTAAAGAGCTCTAGTTTTCTTAGAAAACACCATAAACTTATTGTGTTACATTATAAAACAAAATTTTATAAATTTGGTTTTGTCAGACCAGCTCTTCCTTGGAAGATTTTGGTAACTCAATCAAAGATGAGGTTTAAAATCAATCAAAGATTCTTGTTTATGAAGATACATACTTGATTTAAGATAAATATCTTCAGTAGCCTCTCGTGCTACAATTGGAACTGATGGATACAGTCTTAAACTCTCTTTAATTACTCGTTCCAAATAGACCATTTTACTATAGTCCTCTATTGATGGCTCTTCTTTACCTTGAAGAATGTCTGACACTTCATGATACAATTTTTCCTGTGAATTTATTGATTTGTTACTATTTTCATTGTTAGAGTAACATATTTGGAGATAATTGTTTTCATTATAAATCAAATTATTGATTTAATAAAATAAAATAAAATAATAAAAATTTCATGGAATCATAAAATCATACATTTCATACCTGTATATCTAGATGGGTTCCGAGAAGCCAAGTTGTAAAAGTTAAAGACATAGTCGTTGTATCATGGCCCTAAAAATTAGTTATTGTTAACAAAGATCTTTGAATTATGAATATTTATCTTAATTTTATCAAATGTAAGTAATTCTTTTAATTTATTTTGTAGAAATAATACATTTGCATGGAGTCAATTATCGATTATTCGGAGCATTATATATGCAGAGCTAATATAGTCATGAGAAAGATGAAGGTCCTTATTTATTTCATATCTTGTAGCCTTTCAAGAGTCGTCATTTTCATAGGAAGGCTATAGTAAAGGGTTTTTTTTTTTTAATTTGGGACAAAAGCATTGTGGCCAGTAAGGCCTAGTGTGCACCAAATAAAGACATGTCAGTGCTGCAATCATCATCACAACACTGCGGAAAGCTCATTAGAGCTTAGGTTTGGTAGGTCTCAAGAAGTTTAATGAGCTTAAGGGGTTGATGCTTGGGATCCACCCCGAACAATGCAAATCTCACCCCTGCAAACTGGTCACACCAACAAATAATGTGAAAGGCCACTATTTTTTGTTATTTCATTCCATTATTCAGTCTACATTCAAAATGTCCATTAAATTGCAGTTACTTACATTATTTGTGGATACTTCAGAGAGCCTCATATATTTTTGTACTCAACAAATGAGCATATGTTTTCTATTGAAAACATATTGTCGATATGAGTGGAAGTTTCATGTCAGGTAAATAATACTTTAAGTTGTATTTCTTCTTGTTAATATCGCTGTGACTAAGCAGAAGTTTTCTGGGTCCAGGTACATATCATGTAGTTATGTAATGTATATAAAATACAGGCTCTTACCTATTTAATGAAACCAAGATGGAAGAAAATAAAAAAGTTTCAATTTTGTGTAAGTCATATGAATATGAGTCAAATAATTGAATTTTAAACTAAATTTTTAAAAGGAGCGGTTTTAATCAATTTAGTACATGTCCAGTGACATTTTTTCTTTTATAACAGTGTTATAAAAAATTTATTTTTCTCTGGAAATTAGAAATATAATTAAAAAATATTTCTGAAAATTTTATCATTGAGAAACTTACCTCGAACATAAATGTGATAACTTCATCTTGTACATCTCGATCAGTTCGGAAAGCTGGAGCATTATTCTGTTTCATTTCAAGAAGAAGTTGTAAAAAAGCTGTCTTTTTCTTTATACCTATCAAGATTAAAATTTTATAAATGTTTTTTACAATGAACTATATAAGTAGTGGTAAAAGTAATATTTTAACATAACTGACCATAGACTTCATCTGATGATGTTTTTCCATTGCCATGAGTAGTTTTAGAATACCTTTTACCTTTGATCACCTATACATTGACTAAATGTTAATTAATTTATGAATATATTGTAATATGCTCTTTTTGTGTAAATAGTATATATTGATGTATAAAGGGTTTTTAATATGTTTTATTTTATGTATAATTTTAATATTGTTAATTGTTATTTTAAAACAAAAAGCAAGCTAACCAGTTTTCTTTGTCTAAAAGAAATACGTTATTTTTTAAACAAGAAAGATGGCGGTGCAC
>NW_027116139.1:308181-335752 GCF_000696795.3 Halyomorpha halys
TTAATTTTTATATTTTTTTAAATTTATTACAATATTTAGATTAAACTAGAAAAACGAGGGAAATTATTCTGATAACATTTTTGTTACCTCCATCGGCAATGAGAAAAGTATTTTCAAGAGATCTGATTCCCTCTTTCTGCGACCTGAGATTGTATAAAATGGTTCAATGTTCAGCAAAGGGTTTCCAATTTTCTCCATTAGAGCAGCAGTCATTCTGAAAATACAATTACTGTATTGATAAATATTTTACACTTTCATGAAAATTTATAATGTCTTCCAAGGAACAATGAAACAAGGGTATAGTGGATTAGGATGATAATTAAATGCCAGGTCTCACTTCAGTACACTGGTTGGGTACTCTCCATGTGGGTTTGTTTGCGCTTTTATCTCAGTTCCCATAGCTGTCTCTAAACAAAGAGAGAGAGGAATGGTTGAATTATACAATAAAAATAATTATTTTTATATGTATTTATCGGAGTAACATACAAACTTAAATAATATCTCAAAACCAGCAATTAATACTGAATAATGAACTTTTATCAAATATATTGATACTTGACATCTATTATGAGAGACAGGGGTACTAAGCAAAAGAAGTGCAATAACAAGTATTTAATATTTTCCATTTACAATATATATAAATAATAATAAATAACAAAATAGAATTCATACTACTTCATTAAAATCAGTTTTCTGAGAACTTTATGGTCGTAATAAAGTGGAAATTTATAGTATATTGATAATAGATTTCAAATTATTAGAATTTTTAGATAATTTATCTGATTGTATACCTGCGATTGCATCTAAAGCACAGTTGGACATATATTCTGTCAATTGGAATGCCCCTTTCCCAACTTTATCCTTTAAACAATCTCGAAGGACCTTGGAGCATTTGTTAAAAATAGGAACAAACTCATCTAGAATCTTGAAGTGGAAGGTTGGTGTAATAGCTTTTCTTCTCATCTGCCACAGTTTTCCTATAAGTAGAAAGAAATTCTGGAAAACAAATTTTCTACACAAATTTTCCAAAGAATAATTTTGGTTAAAACAAAAACTAATGGCATAAATGCACTGCAGCCTCATAGAGGTCAATCATGTACTTTTCCCTATAGTTATAATTTATAAATCTTCAATATAAAAGTAATAAAATTTAATATTCACAATTGTAAGAAATTCAATATCTTTTGTAAAGATATTGAATTTCTTACAATTGTGAATATTAAATTTTTAATAAAGATGTAATAAAATTTAATATTCACAATTGTAAGAAATTCAATATCTTTTGTAAAGATATTGAATTTCTTACAATTGTGAATATTAAATTTTTAATAAAGATGTAATAAAATTTAATATTCAACTATAATATAACTTTTAAAATTAGTATGACCCTATCATCTCTCGTTTTAAAAAGGACTGTGCCGAATTCTGTATTCTTATCAGAGATTTAGCTTATATTAAAACTAATGTTGTTAATTTTTAATTTTTGAAGATTCCAAAGCTGATTATTTAAGTCTATTTTATTAGTAATTTCCTACATAATCTTGACCAATTCTTTCATTGTCTGTTGTTGGTATTAACCAATATTTTTAATGTTTTTGGTGAATTAAATGAATTCATAAATTTTCTGATTTTTTTATTTCATGTCTTTTATGCGACTTTTACCCTATTGAAATATGAAGTTATATGAGCCCTAGTGACTGTTGTAGCTGGGGGAGTTGAGACTTCACCTCAGCAACTATGAAACTGTAGCAGTGCTGTTTCCATTTCAGCCTTGGTGGGTTGGCTTTCATTTTATGGCAGCTTCATGGAATGAAAACTCGACCCTCCCACACTGGTTAGAATAGATTGGTTACCTTGGACAACTCTACTGTTTGTTGATATGACCAGGTAGGTCATATCAACAATAAAATCAATAACTTTTTTTTTGTTTAACAAATAATTAGATGATCCAATCAATAAGTTGGAAACAAAATTTATTATTATCAAAAAATATTTTAATGATCTGCTTGTCACAACAAAAAATTACGATTTCAATCAATTTAATTCAATAGCAATAAAATTTACTTGAGAAAAAACAATCAATAACAAAATTAGATATTTAAATACTAACATAGTCTTGAACAATAATAAAATTGAAACCTTTTAAACTAAAAAAGAAAATTCCAGTGACATAATTCAAATCACCCTAGGCATCAAATTTTAAATACTATAAAGAATATAATCAAAAAAACTATTAACACTAGAGCCAAGTTAAGGGCTATTTAAAAAATACCAAAATATTGATAACTGAAAAATTGATAGAATATTGATGAACAACTTCATCTGCAATCCGTTCCTCATAATAAAAACATTCAGAGGAGCTACCTGCACACACAGTGTGCAATCATCTTATTTGTACAAAGGGAGTTACAAAGCGACTGATTTCTATTGCAAACATGTTATTTATGAAAAATGGCCAATATAAAGCAATAATAATTGTTGGATTCTGGAGATTATCTCCAAAAATATCTGCTGTGTTGACTAGATTAAGTCTGAGTAAGACTTAGCAGGGCCCAGATAACCAGCTAAATCCTTCGAGAAGATAAGAATGAAGTTGAGAAGAAGAGGGTAAGGACTTGTATAACTTTTTTTTTTTGTTTTTTTTATTGTTTTTACTGTTGTTTATTTATAAAGGTTAAACATAAATATCATTAAGTATGGATAGAAGTTGTTCATCAATATTCTTCAATACACTGTGTGTGCAGGTAGCTCCTCTGAATGTTTTTATTATGAGGAGCGGATTGCAGATGTGCACCAGGTGTGCAATATAAAATAAAATAAAAACACATAATTAAATTGAACATTTATTCCAAAAATAGTTGGGTGACATGAAATCTTTATTTTAGGTTCAGTGATGAAGAAAAGAATATAATAATAGATAAAATGAAATAAATAAAAATAAAAGAATATAAACATAAATTTTTAAGAAGCAGTACAAGATAGTGAACTTTCCTGACCTTTACTTTTGTTATACTGAATGAAAATCCTTGAAATAATTGGAAAAAAATTAAAACCACCATCAAATTTTATTTTCACACACTTCTAGGATAAGTTTTGTTTCAGACTAATAATGTTTTCATACTGACTGATAATTGCAATTCAAGATCATTGCACACTTGGTGTGCAGTCAGTCTTTTTGTCTCAGTAATGCATTGCACACAGGATACAAAATTGGTCTCAAATGAGTTAATATGAGGGATGGAGGTCCTGGCTTTGGCCAGAATGGTAGATCGAGGATGTTACAAGCCCTCATCTATCAACACAATTTAAATTAAGTACAATTATCTCAGGAATGTTATTTTATTTAATTTATAAAATTTACATATTCTATTCTTCCCTTTGGTTTTAAAATGTTCATTGTTGCCTGCTTTTTTTATTCTTTTTTTTTATCATTGTTAATTATTTTTAAATAATGTTAATTAAACTTTTTAAAGTGGTTTCTCTTTTTCATTTCATTCTTTATTATTACTGTCATTTTTTAATATCATTTATAAAAGTTAAACATAAATAGTTAATCATTAAGTATGGATAGAAGCTGTTCATCAATATTCTATCAATTTTTCAGTTATCAATATTTTGGTATTTTTTAAATAGCCCTTAACTTGGCTCTAGTGTTAATAGTTTTTTTGATTATATTCTTTATAGTATTTAAAATTTGATGCCTAGGGTGATTTGAATTATGTCACTGGAATTTTCTTTTTTAGTTTAAAAGGTTTCAATTTTATTATTGTTCAAGACTATGTTAGTATTTAAATATCTAATTTTGTTATTGATTGTTTTTTCTCAAGTAAATTTTATTGCTATTGAATTAAATTGATTGAAATCATAATTTTTTGTTGTGATAAGCAGACCATTAAAATATTTTTTGATAATAATAAATTCTGTTTCCAACTTATTGATTAGACCATCTAATTATTTGTTAGGAAAACATCTGCTTAGGATATCAGATAATTTATTTCCTATAGTTAATCTATTTATTATGTAATCATTAATTTACATTATAGCTACTTTTTTCATTTTGTCTGATTTTATAACAATTATGATAAATTATGTATAATAATTATGATTATAAAATTTATTTATCTCTTAGAAATTTTTCATAAAGTTAAATAAAATAATTTCTGAGGATTTAGAAAGGTATGGATTTTTAAAAATGAAAAAACAAAACAAACTTGTCTTTGAATGGCTGAAAAATTATCTATTTTCTTACCTGTGCTTACAAGAAGCCCAGTACCCAGCCAAGGAACTAATTCATCATAACTAGCTGATTTTTTTAGTAAAGTATTGCTGGTCAAAATCATCTAAAAAATATTGAATTTAAATCAGAAGGTTAACTATTTATGAAAATTTTATTGTAAAAACTATGAGGTATTTATTGTTGACCATAGATCCAATATGAGGAGAAGATCGTCGAGGGTGTGTTACTTATTTATCTGTGCCGATGTTTTGGCCTGAATTTCAGACCTTCATCAGGTAATCTGGATCCTAAATTATTGTATTACCCTGGTAACCTGTACAGAGCTTCTTTTGAGAGTGAAAATCACTATGAGTCAAGAGTCAGATTCTCTGTGGAAGCTTCATATATATGTGTTATCCTGATGAAGGTCTGAAATTCAGGGCAAAACGTTGGCTCAAATAAATAAATTTCACTTATTTGTGTATCATTAGTAACCAAACCTGCGACCATCTTCTTCTAATATTGTAAAAATAATTGTTAAGATTAAATAAAATGAATTATTAAATTTTTTAGCATTTAATTTTTTTTTTCTAGGAATGGAAATTTTAAATGTATTACAAGTAAACATTTCAATGTGAATTAATTATAAAAAAAAAAATTTTAATGAATTTTAATACTTCTTTGCTTATCTTCATTTCTTACTTTTACTTACCTATTTTTTTTAAACTTTCTTTATTCTTTATTAGTAATTTATAACATTTTTTTCCACTGATGGTCTTATCAAATGTTTATCTTAATGAGTGTTTAAAAAAATCTTACTTATATTAATTTCAAAGGGTATCTTTTATCGTATTGTCTTACTTGTATTTTCACTCTGATATGATATAGACATATTATCTTAGTTATTATTTATTATTAATATCTTCCACTTATTTTTATGTTTCAGTTTTTTTAAAAAAATATAAGATGTACTAGCATTAAACAATAAATATTTGTTTTATAAATCAATGTTATGTTACTTACTTGTATGTCATCTGGGTCGAAAAGAAAAATGTGCAATTGAGGGCCGAGCCAAACACGAAATGCATTCCCATATTTCTCTCTGTGTTTTCTCCAACTTTCTATTGCCTCTAATGAAAATTAATATAACTTTATAAACATTAATAGTTATAAAAATACTTAAATACTATGATTATTATATTGGAAGAAGATAGTTGACCGTATGAAGTAGATTGGAATAAATTTGGTTCCATGTTTGTCATTGGTCAGTAGTAAATTTGTGTTCAGGCATATTCTATCTTTTTTTCTTGGTTTGATTAAATTTCCAAGGATTGTGTAGATGCTCCTACATCAGTTATGTCAATTCCATTGACTAATTTCGTTCATGGAAGAGGAAAATTAGTTTATAGGGCCAATCTATTTTTGAATACTGATCGTCGGATTTGGTCCAAATTAGGAGATTGGTGCAAATATTATACAATAGCAATATTATCAACTAATATAAAATATCACAAATTATTGTATTGCAACATAAATGTAAACATGTATATGTAAACATAAATGTAAGTTGTTGTATTTTTGAAACCTGGGAGTACTAATTTGGTTTATAATAAATTCTAACAGGGACATTTTTATAATTCGTGTGTTTTCAGAAAATTACTTTTTCATATTG
The DNA here is from genome assembly GCF_000696795.3 of Halyomorpha halys. Classification (NCBI taxonomy): domain Eukaryota; kingdom Metazoa; phylum Arthropoda; class Insecta; order Hemiptera; family Pentatomidae; genus Halyomorpha; species Halyomorpha halys. Next base: position 314,070 of record NW_027116139.1, read on the forward strand.
GCAGGCAAAAGTAGTGGATACAATTTACACTGGACTATTGTGTACAACTTTTTTTAAATTTTCATTCATGCTTGAGCCACATTGGAACAGTCGTTTTCGAAATGTGTCGAGGAAAATGTGTTAGTATATGAAAGTATTGGATTAAATTGGTGAAATTAATATAAAACCAACAACAAGGCATGAACCCACGCAATTCCGTTTTTTTTTTTTTTTATTAAAATCAGATTAATCATTTAATCGAATGTGTCCGAACACAAATTTTACTATAGACCAATGACAAACATGGAACTAAATTTATTCTTGGTGCGATTGAAAATTTACGACCCTGAGGCCATAATTTTTTTTAACCACATAAAGAGTGTGGGGGGCAGAGACCTGAGGTCTTATTTCACCCAGATTTGTGTTTGGAAAACAGATGAAGAGTGATTTTGTGCTCACAAGTGACCATTAATACTTTGAAGTTACTAAATAATTCGCGAGATGGGAATGGAAAAACTATTTAAACCTACAAAAGGCATGTCTGACACAGATTTAATCCACATATATATTGTAAATGTTTTAACGTTATTTAGAGAGGAGTGGCTGTAGTGGTACTCCAATTCGCTAAAAATATTCGTAGAGGGATAAAAAAGTTTAGACAACCATATGGCACTTCTAAAACTCTAACTCAACTCAGATACAAATTTTCAGTATTATAACTCAATTTGAATTTTCGTTACCCATGATTCAACCTACAAAAATAATGTTCAATATATACCGTTGAATTCCACGCAATAGCATCATCCCTACATTTTTGCCTCTCAATAACTCAAAAGACAATAGTAATAATTTCAGATTCATTGAGCTCTCTAAAAGTTATAATTTTTTTAAAAATTTAATTTAAATTTTTAAAAGTGCATGGCCTCCTTTCCAAATTTTGGCCTTTCTTCGATTTTAATTGTTTATTTTATTATTATTATTATCTTATAATTTTTATTATTATTTTATTTTTTAAGCGTGAATGAATGAATGTCTGTGTGTCTTTTATAATTATAGTAATTCATAGGCGTTGATGACTAAATATCTACACCTATGTTTAACAGACATCTCCAAAAACCCCTTCGAAATCCGTTTTCTGGCAGCAGCTAGGAAATGATTTCACCACAGCACCTTCCTAGGCGCAAAAAAATGTTCGCTGCAACCCTATCGGGCTAAAAAAATGACATGGAGGAGTTGAATAAGTAGGGGGAAAACGTGACAATTAAACGCTAGGATGAACTTTATATTTCATATTTTTTAATTTTTTTTTTTATTTTGAAAAAGTGGGATTTGCTTGCGGCATCCCTGGCATACGATTGGGCACTCCAGGGTGCTGCAATGTTCAGTTTTGGAACCACTGTTCTAAATCTTATGAAACGTATATATATAATGCCTTATACTTTAAACCACTTTTACATGGGCCAATAGACAAATACTGTCTTGACTACTGAGAAATAAAGTACGCAAGTATCAATAAATACATGCATAGTCAGAAACAAAAATAGGATTGGAATGTATTAAAGTAGATTGTAAACGAAAATTATGGTAAATTTATATTGTTACTCATCCTTACTGGGTCCCATAACGATGAAATTGAAAATGTTGCCTACGATTGGATAGGCTCTAGGACCTGGGATATTTCTTGCCATCCTGCTCATTCTGTCTGGGTACACCAGCCATATTAGAAGGGCCCCTAATATAGCGGACAGAAACAGGAAAAACTCCATCAAATACCTGCAAGCATAATATAACTGGATCACATTTTTATGTTAATAAATTATTTTTTGTCAGTAAAATAACTAGAATTATAAAAACATTTTTAAAAAATGTAATTATATAAACTAAGTTATATGTGTAGAAAATCTGTATCTTTGAAAGATACTTAATTTTCAGGTATTCACCCAAAGACTGTTAACCCAAATCCAAATATTTGGATTTTTTTCCTACTTTCGTTGTGAAGCCGGCGTCTAGGAACATGGTAAACTTGAATTTCGGATTAAGTACCCTAAAAAACATATAGTTATGGTTGAGGAAAAAATGTCTATACTTTTTACTTGAAAACACCTTTGAACCTTCCATGTTTGGATTATTTTTATAGCGTACTCTAGTGGCGCCACAGACTGTTAATATATAACGCCATAGTCAAATTAATGTCACAACCTTACAAGATGAGATCAGAACACACAAAAAAGGGTCAATCCTTCCGGTGGGGGCCCCTCACTAAGACCCCCAAGGAGTGGAGGCCCTATATCACTTTTGATTTGTTTGCTCCAAACTGAAAGAGGAGGCTTTATGATCGTATAGCCCTCGACTCTCACCTTCCGTGGTAGCCTTACTTATCCGACTTTTTAAACAGACAACTATAGCGAGTAGGTTGGTCGGTGTAGAAAATGTCAGAATCTCACAAGAGGAGATTATAATACAAAAAAATTCCATCCTTTCCGGCCGGACCTTAACCTATTTTTTATTTATTTTCAAAACCTCTTTATTTTTCATTTAAATTCAAAAATACAATAATCACAAAAATTCAATAATCAACTTAGACTTTTTTTTTTCCTAGCCCCTATAGAAAATTATATTATTGAAATTTTTATATATACGTTTAAAAAGTTGTTCTTTTACTGGAGCATTGCTCCATTCTAAGGACAGGTTGATATTTTTAGTACTTTGATTTTATACAATATTAAATAGACGAGGTGCTGGGGCACATTTCGTTTTCTGAGTTTTACACTACATACTAAAAACTAAAACTAAAACTAAAGAGTGTCCTTTCACTTCTTTTCAATGGACGGTACATCATTGGCTACGAGGATGGAGGTCTTGCCAGTGTACTGGAGGGGGCGCTGGTATCAGTGATTGGAAGAGTGGGTTGGTCAGATGTTTGAGGGAGTCAAAGAACTTGACATGCCTACGACCAATGAACTCTGGTACTGTAGGAAGTTCGAGGAGCTGGTGCAGTTCCGGAGGCTTCTTCTTCTTCCACGATGTAGTACGGACCATTCTCCGCAGCATACTATCCTGGAATCCCTGAAGGTGGCGCTGCGTGCCATCAGAGAGGTAAGTGAAGAGTGGTGCTCCGTAGAGAAGTGCCGGCCTCAAGATTCTCTTGTAAACTTGAAGTTTAAGTCGCAGAGAGAGCGCTGGTGATGTGAGGAGGTGGTTTAGTCTGTAAGACCGCTTTCTTACAGTTCTCGTTTTCTGGTAGAGGTGGGGGAAAACTTGAGATGACGATCCATCTTCACACCCAGATATACTATCGAGTTTGAAGGGGAAATGGTGGTGTCCAGATTGAGCGACTTCGGGAGAGTCGATCGCTTGTGCTGTTGCTGAGCGAACACGACACAGTCTCTCTTAGCTGGGTTCATGGTGATGTTTAAATTACCTAGGTGTTGAACAATCTCTTTGCAGACCACTCAGGCTCGCCCTAGGGCATGTTTGGGGCTCATACTGCTGTTGTAGATGGCGATGTCGTCGTCATAGGCGGCGACCGTAGCTTTGTAATTTGCACCAACTATATCAGCGGTATAAATTGAAAATAGCACTGGCGATAGAACCGCTCCCTGTGGAACTCCGCAGGTCAATGGGATGGAACAGGAAATCTCGGCTCGAACCCGCACAAAGATCTGTTGTCGAGAAACGACGCTATTATACTGTAGAGTTGCTCTGAACAGTCGTAGTCTATAAGCTTACGATATAAAATGCCGTGAGACACAGAATCGAAAAGCTTTTTGCAATCTATGAAAATCATGGCTATAACATGGTTCCTATTTAAACTGGAGTTCACCTCATTTTGTAGCTTTATCAGATAGTGTTCTGTGCTCAAGCTAATCTGAAAACCAGTCTCCTCGTAAGGGATAACAGAGTGTTCATCATAGAATTCCCGAAGGTAATTCAGAATGATCTTTTCGTATACCTAAGCGAGATGTGGCAGGAGACATATAGGCCTGTAATGGTCGGCATCGAATCCTGTCTTCTTGAGGAGTGGAAACAGGATGGCATGTTCCATTTCTCGGGGAAGTATCTCAGCCTCAAGCACGGATTGTACAGGTTAGTGAGCTTAGCGATTCAATTCCGCGGTATTGTTTTAGCAGGACGGTCTATATTCCATTGTGACCAGGGGCTCGGTTGCCATGACATCGTCTCAAGATGGTCTTCAGTCGTCTAGGTGAGACAAACATATAGTTGTTCTCTCAGGCCATGGTTGGAATTGAGAGCAATGCCCCAGTCCGCGCCTCAATATCCCGCTGGTAGTGGCCAGCTAGAGACTCGGCTTGCTCAGTGGGGGTCATGAGGCGGTCCATGTCATGAAATCGAACGGCCGAGTTATTCTTGGTTGCCGCCTTAGTGAGTTTCCAGAATTTCCTGTAGTCGTCGTGTGTAGCTCTTAAGCGATCATGCCAGACCGCAGTCTTCCACTGGCGCAGAAGATTCCTGATCTGGGTGGTGATCGAGATGATACTTTTTCCCGCGTCTTTCCCGCTCCTTCTTGACTGCTGGGTCCCTGGAGCGGTAATGACGGTTTTTCAGGTTCCGCTTGCTGACAATGAGTGCCATGATGTGGGGTGAGGGTTTCTGAAGGTGGGAAGGTCTAGGGTGGTAGGTGGGGATGGCTTGGCGTACAGACTCCATGACAGCTGACGTGAAGTGGACGATGTAGTTGTCCATTTCATCCACAGAGCGCAGCGTAGGTGCACCCTTTAGCCTATGGCAAACCTCCTCTTTGAACCGGCTCCAGTCAGCCTCCTGATAATTGAACTTCTCAGTCGTAGGCTCAGAGCTGCTCCCGTGCACTTCATAGGTCACCGGGCGGTGGTCGGAAGAGGTGAAATCAGACACGGAGCAACCCGTGATACAATGTGGCTAGTCAACAGGAGGTCTACTGTCGATTGGAAGCCTGTCCCAAAATGGCGGAAAGTATGAGTTCCTGGGTGAACTACCGTGAAGCCAGTTTTCACCAACTGTCTTCCCGCCAGGTTCGGTGAGGTATTATGCCATAGAGTGTGCCTGGCGTTGAAATCTCCCACCAGCCAGTGATTCGTCCTTGCTCCACAGGTGTCTATGAGCTGCCGCAGTTCTGGTACTGACCCTCTAGGAAGCCGGAATACTCTTGTGATGTAGGTGGGTTGGTGCATCAGCACTTGAACGATGAGATGACTGATCCGCCCATCTCGGATGGTCAGAGGTGGCGGGATCTTCTTCCAGCGGATGCCATGGCGCACCGCTTTGAGAACACCACCGTGTCATCGGTGACTACGTGATAGCCCCTGATATATGGCGGTCGTCTCTGTAATCAGGTGTCGGTGAGGAAAAGCTACTGTCGGTTCAGTAAGTGCTAGGAGTGCCTCCACCTCCTCTAGTTTTGGTGCAATGCCACAGCAATTATAATTAAGTACCCGGAATGAATTCATGGCGATTTTTGTCCTCTGATTTCTTTAATGATATCAGACACGAATGCCTGCATGTCTCTCATGAGTCGGGAACATAGTTCGCTGAACATCTGATTCATTTTGGTCATCAAGTTCAAAGCTGTGGATCGAGTGAGCCGGGTAGTGGTGGGAGGGGTTGCTGGGCTCCTATTGGGTCCGGTTCAGGAGAAGCTGGAGAGTCCGATATGGGCTCTGGCGCAGCTGCTGCTGTGGCTGACTGGAGAAATGACGAGTAAGCCGTGGCTGCACTCGCCATTCTATTCTCGGTCCTTGGTCTGGTGGTCGTGGTGGTGGATGGTTGGGCACGAGCTGTTGCTGACGGCCTCGTATTGGCTTCTGCTAGTAGTTATTTTCTGGCTTCCCATTGTTCCATGATCTTCCGGCGTGCTTCACACCCACGGAAGGACGCCACATGATCCTGATCACAATTGGTGCACTTTGGGGCTACCACCCAAGGGCAGGCACCGATGTTGTGCTCTTGGGCACAGCGCACGCACGCCTCCTTGTACCCACAGTAGTTCTTGGTATGACCGAACTGCTGGCATCGGTAGCATTGAGATGGGCCATGTTCTTTCCGTTGAACAAAATGTTGGGCTGCGAAGAGGCACTGGTCGATGTAGCGTATCTTCTTTATGTCTTCGAGGGTGACCTGAACTGGGACCGTGATAATAATAGGGGAGAGGGGGATTTTCGTTCCATCACAGTTCGATTTTTTGGAGACGCCTAATATCGATAGGGGCTGGTGCTGGAAGGCACCCTGGACATATTCCAAGGGCATGGAGATGTCTTTGTTTTTAATGATATAGCGCTGCTGCGTTTTTCCTTGTCGTGGGGCATAGGTGTGATGACCTATTTGTAACGATTTGAGGCCAGTTACAACGGCGTCTCGATCCGCTGCGGACTCCAGGGAAATCTGAACACCCCCCCCCTCCCCACCGGCTTTACGCACCAGGTATTTAGTTATATGTAGATGAGCTAGGTATGGCCTCACTGCCGGGATTTGCTGGCTTGCCACGACAACCGGAGGTAGGGAGATTTTTGTGGAGAGGTCTCCGTTTCAGTTTCAGTAGGTAGAGCTCTCAGCGCGTCGTATGGATTGGGATCAGTAAAGTTAACATTCTTTTCCTGACGCGGCTGTTTCTTTGATTTCTTTTTAATTTTCGGTTTAATTCCGGTCTTGCTTGGCGGATTTTGGCCTGCCTGCGACCGCGTCTTGCGGGTGAAGTATTCGAGTTCCAGCAACGACAGTATAAGTATCGTCATCAGAGTCTGGCGGCAGGTTTGCGGCTTGAGTTGGGGCTAAGGCAGAAGCCATCGCTCTCCAGATTTAATAATATTATTAATAATTAAATTTGGAAAGCGGTTACAACTCGCTCGGAAAAGCTGAACAGTTGAAAAAACTGAGTCTGTGTGTTCGCACTGCTCCATCTAAGGAGTGAATAACACGCGACACTATTTCACAGTTCCGCACAATTAAAATATTAATAAAATGTACCTGATTTAGTGATAAATCCACATTTGTCGAGGTCTTGAGAACCACTAAACACTATATTGTCGCTGAGAACAAAGGCCTTTGTTCTTAAAAAGTACCTTACAATGACGTCCCTAGCTCGAAGCACAGAGCGACCGTAACACTATAGCGACTGGCACTGAACTTTTACACTTATGTTTGTCAATTTTGAGCTTCGTCAACTTGCTGGGCTATTAAACGCCATTGAGAGATCTTAGTATTAGACGTTAGCTTTTAGTGGACCAGAAGTTCTATTTTCATCTTTATTGATTTAAATAATACATTAATAATGAATATTACGTCATTTGACAACTTAGACTCTTTTTTTTTTCCATAAACCCTATTTATGAATTTCATTTATGGTTTTTAGCATGAATATATATTCTGGTCCTGCACTGTTTCCTTCTTCTGTAGTGGCCTACATTTAAAGGAGTTTTTGACTTGTATTTTTGTTGTAGTGGGCGTTCTTCGAATTTAATAATGTGCTAGGGCACACATTAGTTTTGAAATTTAAACTAAACCTAAAAAAAACTTATTCTTTAAGTTCGTGTGCTGGCACGTAGTTTCTGAGTTTTCATCAGGTTCGTTGCCAACGCACCGGAGGGGCGCTGGTGTAAGGGTCCTGAACAGTGGATTTCTTTGGTGCTGTAGAGAGTCGAAAAACTTTATGTGCCTGCATTGGATGAACTCAGGCACAGTGGGTAGTTCGAAGAGCTCGTGTTGATGATCTGTCTTCATCTTCTTCATCGATGTTGGGCGCACAATCTTCCGCAACACTGTATCCTGGAAGCGTTGTAGATGGTGCTGTGTCCCTTCTCTGAGGTGGGTGAAGAGTGGGGCACCATATAGGAGTGCTGGTCTCAAAATGCTTTTATAAATTTGGAGTTTGAGCCTTAGTGAGAGTACTGGTGATGATAAAAGGTGGTGTAACCGGTATGATGTGAGACGGACTCGTTTGGTCTTCATATAGCAATTATCTTTCAGTGTCATGTGGCGATCCAATTTAATGCCCAGATAAACTATAGTTTGAAGGCCTTCGTACGGAGTTTGCCACTTGGAGCGTGCGAGGTAGTCTGGTTTACTTCCCTTTCTGTAGTGGGAACATCACGCAATCTGTTTTTGCCGGGTTTACCTGAATGTTGAGATGGTGTAGTTTTTACTATCTCCTGGCATGGTTTCTTCGCCCGCTTGAGGGCATATTTGGCGCTGGCGCTGCTGCTATAAAATGCGATGTCGTCTGCGAAAGCGGCTGTTGTGGCAATGGTGTAGTTATGCCCCACGACGTCCACAGTGTATATGGAGAAGAGGAGAGGAGACAGGACCGTCCCTTGTGAAACAACGCACGTTACTGAGATTGTTCTGGAGTGATTTTCACGAACCCGCACAGCTAGGCTACGGTTGTTTAAAAACGATACTATGATGCTATAGAGTTGTTCTGGGCAGTTAAGGTCCGCGGGCTTACGGCATAAAATGCCGTGAGACACGGAACCGAAGGCCTTCGTACAGTTTATAGAGATCATAGCTGAAACATGGTTTCTATTGAAGTCTCTGCATACCTCGGTTTGTAGTTTCATTAGGTGATGTTCCGAGCTGAGATGAGCTTGGAAGCCAGTTTGCTTATAAGGGACGACTGAGTGTTCCTCGTAAAAATTTCTGAGATAATTTAGAATAATTTTTTCAAAGACCTTTGCTAGGTGTGGTAGAAGGCTAATGGGCCTATAGTAATCTCCTTGTCACCTGACTTTGCTGGTTTTAGTAGCGGGAACAGAATGGCGTGTTTCCAGATTGCAGGAAAGTATCTCATTCGCAAGCACGAGTTGTACAGGTTCATGAGATGTGCTATGCCTTTTCTGGGGAGTTGCTTCAGCAAGACCGTTTGGACTTCCTCGTGGCGGGTGGGCGGTTTCCGTTTGACCTTAAAATAGCTTTTAGCTACCTGGGGCTGACAAACATGTAGTTCTCTTCCCTAGCCATGTGTGGTATTTCTGCATTAAGGGTTCGAACTGTGAATACCACACACTGGGTTCGAACGAATTTCTCGTTGGTAATGGTCTGCTAGTAGTCCACCAGTTGTGAGGGGGTGAGAAGCCGGTCTTCGTCGTACAATCTGATGGTGTTGGATTTCTTCGTTGCACTTTTGGTGAGCTTCCAGAACTTCTAACGTCACCATGAGTAGCTAGCAACTGCTCGTGACAGATAGCTGTTTTCCACTGTCTCAGAAGGTTTTTGATTTGGGTAGTCATAGCGTTGACTGCTCGTTTGATATTTGGATCCCTGGAGCGATACCATCTGTTCTTGAAGGTGCGCCAGCTCTCAATGAGAGCTAAGATATGAGGTGGTGGTGGTCGGAGGTGAGGGGGTGAAGGTCGGTAGATGGGGATGGATTGTGCTGTTGCCTCGAGGAGGATAGTGGTGAGCTGTTCGATGTAGCGATCGACCTGCTCTCTGGTGTGGAGAGATGGTATCTTCGGTAGTTTCCCATACACTTCTGATCTGTATATATTCCAGTCGGCGTCTTGGTACCTAAAGTTCTTGTTCGCTGGTCGTTCCCTTCGGCCGTGGATGGAATATTGCACTGGACGATGATCAGACGATAGGAATCCTAAGGCGGTGTATCCTGTAATCCTTTGTGTTTGTCTCGTCAGGAGGAGGTCTAAAGTTGAAGTGGCTCCATTTGCGACATGGAGGAAGGTGTAAGTATGCGGGTGGACTACAGTGAATTGGGTTTTCGCCATCTGTTTACCAGCTCCATTTGTAGTGGAATTATGCCATATGGTGTGTTTGGCATTAAAATCACCAACCAACCAATGATTTGATTTAGCCCATTTTTTTGATTTAGCCCACAGTTTCCATGAATTGTCTCATTTCCCGCAGCGATCCGCTTGGGCGTCTGTAGAAGCCCGTGATGAACGTGGGCTGTTTCAGCTGTAGACTCCAGGGAGCAACGGTCCTATAACACTTTTGAAATATTTACTAAAAAAGGGAAGAGGAGACTTTCTTTTTTTTTTACTATAATAACGAAGAGGAGACTTTAAGATAGTTAGACCGAGCAATATTTAATAAGAACCTGAAATTGGAAAACGGCGTTTTTAGTTATAAAAAAAGGTCCAAAATGTTTTTTCTTTTACCATTGTGAAACTGCTGGTTGATGAAGTAGTCTTGTTTAAGGTTTAAAGAGTTTAGTTGTGTTTACTCTGCGTTGATTATTTTTTTTTGTTGCACCTTGAAGAAGGCCTACAAAGAGAGTGGACGTTAACATAAATTTAACACCTCTTTACTACCATGTGCTTTGTTTTTTATTATTATTTAAAAGTTATTGTTACAGATAAGTTGGAACTATAGACAATATTACATCTCTGAGAGCAGAACTTTGATCAATATTTGAATATATTGATTACTAAGTGGTTTAATACAACAAACTAACTGAGTAATTCGTTACTGGACAGATTAGGGTGCCCTTGACCAGATCAGAGGCGACGTGGTTACATAACTTGACCAATCTGAGCCAGGTTTACAACTGTTAATTCTGTTTTGTTTTTTCTTTTTTAGATGGAATAAAATATAATGAATGAAATGAAATATTAATTTTCTTCATATTTCATTTTATATAAAAATTTGAGGATTATTTACATTAGAATATTTTAAATTAAGATGAGAAAAAAAAAGGGATTTGATAAGAGAATTGATAGAACTGATAATTTGCAGAATTATCAGAAGTGGTTAATTTTTAATCTTTTTGCAATTCATCTTAATTATTTTTCACATTTGAGAACTTCATCTAAAGTGTCTACGACTCTACCGAATAATGAAAGTCATCATGAATGATGGTTTAGATATTGGTTATTTATTTTTATCTTCTGTAACTCTTGATAAATGTGTAATTTTATAGTAAATTAATGGCATAAGTCGGTTCTTGTTTGGGTAGCAAGTGGTTGTGGCCACATACTTGCACCTTTTTTATCCTTGAGCTTATGTCCTTGGGTCTGGATGAGTTAGTCAAACGTCGTAGGCAGTGACTCCTTCAAATGCAGTTATTCAGCAGGACTGTAAGAAAGGGCGATAGCTATAAAAACAACATATATAATTTGTCGTAGGTGCCTAAATTTCTGTTTACCACAATTATTATTAATGTAATCACTTATTTATTCATCAGGAGACTACATCAGAACATTTTGTTTTATATTTTAATCTATTTTATCTGCTATCGGTTGCTTATAACTTCTAATACAAATAAGAAAGAATTCTTGTCGTTTTTATGAATAATTTAAAACTAATGTTCCCTCAAAATTTCATAGCATCTTACTTTTCTACAGAGATTTTTGAGTACATAACAATTCATCAATTTGAACATACGATAAATTGAAAATATTATTATTTAATTTATTTTATACCAGATCGGCCTGGTGGGCCTTACATGGTTGATATAACCGTTACATTATATATGTTTTTTAACAGTTGATTATGGGGGGAGGGGGTATAGTCTGGTACAAAAGACATAACCCCTTATACAATGTTAAAATTAAAAGAAAAAAAAAGATAAAATAAATAGATAAGAATAATGCTCCTTAATTTAAAATAAATAATTCAGCAAACTTAGTAAATAATATCTTCTTTTCCTTTTATTATTTATCGAATAATTTTAACTATAAATACGCAAGAAATAATTTACTGATCCTATTGCAAAGCTATGGATATTTAGAGAATGTGGGACCAACCTCACAGAGGTGTAAATAAGTTTTATGGGGCTCAATGGTTTCAACTCTTTTGTTCCCAATACCTTCATGCCTTTACACTTGGCATAAAAAGTATTAAAAACCATTATATAAATAGTACTTTTTCTATTTTTATCTCCCCTGATTGCCAAAATTACACATGGCGCGATGTCCTAAAACAACCGATTTATAATAATTTTATTGACAGTGTTTTAAATGTATGTTCATCATGTTTTAAATGTCAAATGTATGTTTTGAATAAAGTGTATAAAACAAAATTGATTGATTTGAATAAATTCAATTCATACATTTTTTTATTTTCTATGTCTTTTCTGTAACCTAATTCTTTGATAACAAATTGCTAAGTTACCTCTAAGTGTGCTAATTAGAACCATGATTTAACAACTTGAGGTGACATAAAGTGCCAAATAATTTCAGCTTTAAAGAAGCAAAATTTATTTTGTTTTTTCATTTAAAATGCTATAGTCTATTTTCTTAACAGTAATTAAGTAGAAACGTAATTTAAACAGTCCTCTAGATTTTATGTTCATCCCCCTAATTAGTCTAGGAAACGAAGAATAAAAAAATCCAATAAATTACCATGTTAGGGTAAATGTGATTGATGAATAGTTATTTGTATGTAGATTGGCATTAAAAAACAAGATTAGTTCTCAGCAGACATTTAGAAGTTCAATTTATTCAAGAAAACACCTGAAGGTTCAATAATACCCGGGATACATTTTTTCCAAAAAAGAAAAACAAAACAATAAAACTACCCTTCTTTTGTTATAACATTTTCCTAAATAATACTGTATTTGAGACATCTAATGCCGATAGGATAAGAAGATCCTTGGCAAGGTAAGTACATTCGTATGGAAGTTAAGATAGTTTCTTAGCAGTCGGAGATACTCTTAACTTTAAACTGATAAACAAAATAAAATATGGAAAGATTGACTTTGAACTAATTTAGAATAAATATCCGGCAATGAGGAGGAAAGGATATTTAAACATACCTATTTCTCTTTTATTTGATATTTATAGATTTAATACTGATGTAATATGTTATATTTTATTAATATGTTTTGTAAAAATATAATGTTTTTTATTTTAAAGCTGTCTTATTAACTATGATTAATTCAATTATTTATTGATTACGGTTTAATTATTAGCAGTTGAATATAAATTCAGATTTTTTTCCCGATTTTCATATTATCGTACGTCGAAAATTAGGTAATGAGAAAAGCTTCCTATTCCAAGAACTATTAAACGAACAAATTCCTGTTTGTGCTCATAATGAAGCATAATAAATCCTTATTAAAGAACGAGAATCTTGTTCGTGATCAATGAATGAGTTGCGGTTTCCATGAAATTTGCCAAAATGTAATCACAAAATGGTGGATTCTGTTTTTTCGAAAAATAAATAATACAGTTTTTGAAAAAATTGTATCTTAATGTTTCGTGCGGAAGTTAGTTTCCAAGATGTCATGCATGGAATGAAAAATTAACATAAATTTTAGTTTTTTTTTTCATTAATAAAGTAAACTTCCGGTCGTCTGCCAAGTTCATAAATTTAGATTTTTAATGTCAATTCAAACCTAGCAACATAAAAAAATCAGAACTACAAGATTTTTTGCATGTTTAGTATGCTTCGTTTGCTGGACTAAATTGCTTACTCACTTGTACTACTGGGATTTTACTAGAATTAACACCAAGTAATATAGAAAAAAAAATTAATACCATTACCATAAGAATTAGTTTTCCTTTTTTTTATTTTGGGTTATAACCAAACATTGGGTTTATAATATGGGTCTATTTATTATGAGTTGATAGGGGTGTTTTATACATCATACTTAATCAATTGTTCAAAATATAAAATGAATTGCTGAAAAACCATGTAAGGCCCACCAAGCCGAACTGGGAATATAGAAATAATTGTGAGCGTAATTGAAGTTTTCCGAAGGGCTTTTCGATTTCCGAATAATTGTAGTTATCAATGGTTTTTAATGATTAGGAAAATATGTTGTTCAGCGTATAAACTTTGTAATATAAGTCAACAATAGTAATAATTATTAGTAATATTGCTTTTCTTGGAAGACGTACGCGAAATGAGTACTCACGTCTTTCATTCTGTTCTGCAATTCATCGAAAAAATGCGTGACAGTGGCAGCGATCCAATAGATATTACTGATTAGATTTTGTATGTTATTTGCATTATAAGAAATGTATTTTCTCAAAAGGAACCATTTCTGCACCTTCAGGATTCCCCTCCCCCCAACCTTGCTCCAAAGTTCAAGAATGCGCTAGTCCTCGATATATCATTTATCTGTTCAAAACTAGGGATTCTAGTTATTTTTTTTATTGTTCCAAAAAAAAATGTATATAGCTACTTATACACACTTTTATATTTGAAAGTATTTTAAATTTAAATTGTACATACGAAACAGTAAAACCGCAAATTTGTTTAGCCCAATTTTATTTAAATTTAAATCAATAACCAATATTTATTTGGGTCAATAAATGTTGTATATTTATTGTCCAAACGTTTGGAAGCTGAGGCATGATAATGGTTGCAACTTTCAAACATCGATGATCACTTTAATTTTTATCTACTGAAAAAAGGATAGTTCATCTGGGACAAAAACCTCGACTTCTCTAGTCCCACCACTCTTGTTATCACTTATACGTCTTCAATCTCAATTGAATGATGTTAATTACCAATGCAAGGCAGAGCTTTGAAGTAAATTCTCAACAGGTGTTGGTGATATTTTTATTATGTTGGCGATAATTTCATACGCAGAAGTTGGCTCTGAAAAGCGACATTTTTGCTATTTTTATTCAGAACTCCGAAACTTAACATTTTATCAAAAGGACTATTGAAAAAAAAAAGTTAAAATAAGAAAAATTTAGTATAAATTTTATTAGAGGTTTTTAAATATAAGACCAACATGTAAGGAGCTGAAGCTAGTTTAAAATTGACTAAATTCACGTACTGAGTAATATATATATATAAATGGTGGCGACCCTGTTGCTTCGAACCCATGTTTACTTTGAACATCCTAATCGTAACAATTTTATTTAACATACAAAGAAATCGCACAATTTTAAAGGTTACAATTTACGTCCACAACTTTTAAGTTAAAGGTTAACAAATTACGAAAATAAAATCCACTTCTCAAAAATAAACAATATTTATAAGTTTTTATAAATATTTATTACAAACGAAAATTATAATATTTATTAAGAACGACCAAAAAAAACTGCAGGAACATTATTTCAGAACTTATGAGTGATGTAGAGAACAGCAGCGTTTATGAACTTTGGAGGAGAGGTGGTGTAAAATCCTGAAGGCGCAAAAAATGGGGATTTATTGAAAAAATTAATGACTACTAAGGACTATCACATAAGTAGTTTTATGGCTCCCTAGTTAGTTGCGACAATTGGTAGTTTCTTTTATCTTTAACTATGAGATAAAACTAATTTTGACTATGTTAAATTAAGTTATGTTAGTTAACAAATCTATTTAAAAAATGATATTACTTTATTAATTCTTAATATAGGATAATTGGTATTTTTATATATTTGATCAGGTTTACGTAAATGCCCCATTAAGACATATTCGGAAAGGTATCGTAGATGTATGATGAAACGTTTCTTTTCTTTCCTAGGAAGTTGTTTGTTTTAATTTTTTTCCTAATTGAGGTGAAAAAAACTTGCATTTAGAATATTATCACTGTTCTATATTTGTTGTACTACGTTTCGGGTTTACCCCATAGTCATGTACTAATATACCTACAATTAATTTAACATTATTAATATTTTTTTTATTTTTAAAACCTTGTAATCTATTTTACCTCACTTAGTCAATTACATTTATTTCTTTTTTAAATATATTCATACATACACATAATTTAAAATTTACAACAACATTATTTAAACAATGTTTTACACACTTGTGATGCATTCATTTGTCCCTTTAGCACGATTCAATGTTGAACTATATTTGGCATCATCTTTTTGGACATATCAATATGCCTTTGTGCTGTTTTGAAATGAAACATTTTAACAAAAAGATAAAGAACAAAAATAAAATAAAATACAAAAAAGCAAATGCGTTTACAACAAGAAATACCCTATAGACTAAATATTTATACAATACAAAGAAATAATTCTCAACTATAAACTAGGAAAAAAATAAATAAACAAAAGTAACTATGTGTGAACATAATTAGAAAAAGTAAGTGTAATAAATAATCTTCGTGAATGCGTTTAAACAATCGGCTTCCATATACATATATATATGTGTGTAATAATTAAAGATGTATGAGAAACACGTTTAACCAAAAATGAAACAACTTTATTTATTCTACATAAATATAAATAAAATGTTACATGAAAAAACAACTAATTAATTTTAAAAACAACAAAAAGTACATTAATAATTAAAAATCAAAATAATAATAAAATAAATACAGTACATAGGTAAGAAATTAAATATTGTACTAGAACAAAACATAACAAAAAGATTAATATATAATATATCGTATAATACGTAATATATATATATAATTACCTTTACACTCAAATTCTCGCTGCCTAAACCTTACTGCGGCGACGGCAGACATGCACTGATCAGTTTTGTTTCCAGCTCCCCACTCTGATCTCATTCAGTCTTTATCATTATGGCGCTGAGAAGTGCTTATATGTGCAACGAAATAGTCTAAATTTGAAGTAATTTTATTATAACTACAATTGTATTGTAATACAAACATCTCAACTGAAAAATAAATAACAGTTATTATTTTTGTAATTCAAACAAATAAAAGATTTGTTGATTTAAGAAATTATAATGATTTAATAAGAAAAAAAAATTGAAGATGAAGCAAATGTAATTTTTAATTATATAAAAAATCTATTAACCAGAATAGAAACGTTAATATACTAAACATTCTAGCAGGGTGAGCGCATCACACAACTCTAATTTACCACCGTACTTTGAATTATAATTAATTAATCCTTGCTCGTTTCAAAAAAATTAAAATAAATTTTATTCACTATATCAATACTCACCCTTGGTAATTTTCCGAATGAGCCTTTCATGTAGCTAACTTCAGTTCCACTAGGTTTCAAAAAGCTCTTTTAATAATACTTCTTCTAGGGGTAGAATTTTATCCTTTTCCATTTGCAAAAGTATGACATAAATATATCAATCTAATAAAACGTACATTCTTCACTTAAAGATTTATTCAATGCTAGATATAGAATCAATATCGAAGATACTAAGAATGATTTTCCTGAGTCATCCTGTATACTGCATGGAGCTAATGCAGATTAAATTAAATTTAAAACTAACTGTTTGAGAACTATGGAAACACGACCGAGCCTAAGGTGGTTCGAAGCATAGGGATAAGAAAAATATCTATATTTTTTTAAATATCAAACAAAATTTTTATGATGAGAATAAAAGTATTTTTTCTTATATATTTTATTTCCTTTTAAGTTTATTGGTGTAATTATTGTTGATTGAATATATAGCTTTGCATTTAGTTGTAATGGAAGTTGGGACAAATATCGTGGAACTATTACATGCAAACGAGCTTGTAATCAAAGAGGTACATTCCCTTCCACTGCTTAAGCGGTTCATAGAGGATTGAATATGATGATTATGAGGTAATAATTCGAAGAAAAAAAAAACAATTCCAATTTAAAATTTAGTTTTCCAACCTTTGTATTGTTTCACAAACTTTCTTAATTAGATGGACTAACATTCCATTTTCATTTTTGAAATAATAAATGTTTATAGTTTACTTGGTATATTTAATGTATGTTCGATTATAATGCAATATATGTAGCTGCTTTGCTTGAGTAGTGGCACATCTTACAAGTAAAAAAGCTTTGGTTTTATTTTGAAATGGGCATGTTCCAAAGATATTACCGTAGACAGGGTTCTTTCGCAACTGTGTTCCCTCTATAGACTGGTCCCAAGCTAGTAGGATTGTCAAAAAGTAACGTAGACCACGACACAATCTATAGAATACGCCAAATACAAAATAAAATAATTTCTAGTTTTGTAAAGCAGCCATTTATACCTCATTAAGTTCGAATAACTATGTTTCAAACTTAGCAATATTTCATTTAAGAAATGATACTAGCATACAATAGAAGCTCCAGAGACGAGAAATTCAAAATTCTTGCTTATATTATTATTTTAACATTATCACTTCTTTAAGTAACCACAACTGTGGATTTCTGTTCGCTACGCTCACTCGTCACTAACTCTTTCGAAGTAAGTTTTCAATGACACTACAGTTTATATTTTTGCATCTGAACCTTAATAATCTGTACAGTAAGTATTTTGTACGGTATTATGTCATTGTTGATAAAATGTTGTGGTTATTGGTACAGTCAACAAAGGATTTACTGAAGACAAAATCATAGATTATTTTTTCAACTATTTTCAATACGTTTTGGGGGTACTGAATCCGAATTTCAGGTTTGCCACCTTCCTGTAGACCGGTTTCAAAACAAATATATACCTAATTTTGAATTTTTTTCGCTTATAATTGGAAAACAGCCTTTTTTAAAGAAAAGTATTGAATATGAAGCAGATAAAATTTTCTACAAAATGGATAAATTCCATCTACGTTTCGAAACAACTAGAGTGGTCTACAAAAATAGTCAACATTTATGTAAAAAAATATATAATTTTTAATTTCATCCGTTGAATATGGTTTTTTGAGTGCTAAATCCGAATTTCTTACGAAATCCGTTTATTATGTTTCATTTTTAGCTGACGAAATATTGTGATAATTCTATTTATAATGGAGGACTGGTTTTCAAGCATTTCTTATCTAAAGTAAGTAATTAAATGAGGAGTTTTCTTTCAATAGTTAATTTATTCACTTATGAAAATTAAAGATTAGAATTATACACTAAAAGCATATACTGTTTATTTAAATTTTTGCGTTGTAAAATTGGTTTACAAATAAACATTTTCAATGAAAATTTTACTAATCATATTTGTTGTTCCAGTAACAATTCTTGAATTTTGCAATAATAGAATATAATTTATTTAATTAATAACTTTCCAGTGTGGATGTATTAACTTTTGATTTCTTTTATTCCTCGAAAGATTGTAATTACAGTCAGTGCTGAATGTTTGGGTAATGTAATATTTTTACATTTTTTCAACGTTTCTAACTTCTCCTTCATCTTTAAGTTTACAATTTTTTATTCAAATCAATTATCAACAAAGTCTTTATAGTTCATGATTTCAATTAATCACTACTTAAAAACAATATTAAATTATTTATTACTTAACTTACCATTGATTAAACATTTTTATGATAAACAGACAAATTATAAAATTTTATTTGATTCTTTCTTAAGATTTATGCCAAAAATATGTCAATTTGGTGAAATTCATTATTCTGATCAACAATCTTCTCCCCCCATTTTACTATTATATTTCAATTTTAAACGGAAATATTTTGTACTATTTTTATTTGAGCCAACGTTTTGCCCCACGTTGTAGGGCTTCATCAGGGCTGTTTTGACGGAAATCAAATTTTTATTTCAATTTTAGTCTATATATCCAGTTATTGTGATTCTATTTGATTGAAAGAATAGGAATAATCCCTTAGAAATATAACTAAAAAAAGAGCATGTCAGTTCTGTGAACATTGAATAAAGAAACACAAAAATTTATAGAGCAAATAGAATGATAATTATAGGATATATGAAATAAAATAAAAATATAATGGTGAAATAGATGAGTACCATTGATCAGAAAAATGAATTTTTAATAATATTTCCATGTAGATTGTTAGTAAAGAATCAACTAAAGTATAGTAATTTGGTTGTTTCTCATAAAGAAGTTTAAATAATATATAGTAGGTTAATTAATGGTAATTTAAGTAATAAATAAATGATACTTATTTAATAGTGATTGATAGAGCTGAATATGAATTGTTGGGCCGAAATTTTGTTATGATAGATTATTTTTGAAAAATTATTATGATTCCTTAACATTCTACATTTACTACAACTAAATAAATATACTATTTTACTATTCATTTATTCGAAATGCGTTGGTCAGAATTTTGTAGTCCACTATGCATCATTAGGGTAAAAGATTTTTCTTTTCTATTGTAAGTGAGTGAAAAAGACTAAGTTTATGAACTCAAAAACACAAATACTAAAATATTACTTGTAAATTAAAGTTTGACTAGTGCATTTTGAAGGAAAATGTGTGCTCTTTCTGATAATTATTAATTCATGTTTGACAGGAATCAGTATCTAAGAAATTTATTGAATAAACTTGTAAATGTTTATGAACATTTTGTGGTTTTTTACTCACTAAACGTTATCACTTGGGCTTTTGAGATTGTAAACTTTGCTTTACATTACTCTTACTGTATCAAACAATGTGCAAATTATAGATTTTTTAAACTAACTATTGAAAGCTTGTTGATTGTTTTAATGAAAACTATATCAGTAAGGTGTCTTAGAATATCAGTGATTAGAACATAGAATGTGTGTATAATAATAAAAATAATAATATATGTTGTGTACATTTCACAGGTACATATCTCAAACAATACTGGGCTGGCATACCTTCTGCCAACTTAGGCAGAGTAAACTCTTAATTCTGCTGTAATTCCCCCCAAGTACTATTAATAAACATTTTATATATGTATATGCAAACATATAACTACAAAGTATTATATCTATATACTGCATATACATGTTACTTAAAAATAGTAAGTACTACCATATCTAATAAATTTGTATTTTTAAGGAAATAGTAATTTTTAATTAGTGTCGATTGATTTTATTTACAACTAACATAAATAGATAATACATTATCATGAATAAATTTCTAATACTTTAATTAGATTTTTGCAAGCAAAAATGAGTTTTAATATAAACTCCAAATGTTTGCACTCCCTTTTTCCAAAAATTTAATTTTTGAGCTATGCTAGTATTGCACTAAGGTTACAACATGTTGAATAACTCTTTTTTTGCATTAAATTGAGTACTTGATGTTCACTATATAATGTTATAATATATTATTTATTTATTTATGGTCTTCTTAAAATTGATTATTGCCTTGAATATGTTCCGTATAAAAAGTAGAATTTTACAATCTTATTTTTATATATTTCAGTACTTAGAACAGATCTTAGAATTGTTAGTATTTACAATGTCTGTTATACTTTTTCAGCATTTTTTTGTAACTACAATTAAGTATTCTTTTTCATCAGCCAATCAATTATAAGATAGTCCCAAACCAGGAATATATTCAGAAGGAAAGTAATTTTGTTAGACAATTCCCTTCAGGAAAGTTAGTGCTTATTTCTTTCAACGGTTGTTTAAATTTTGGATCTGAAATAAATTAATAATATACTATATTATTATTATAGTGAATTTGATGTATACATCAAATTGTTAATGTTCAAAACATAACTCCAAAATTGGATTTTTGTTAAATGGGGGTGCAAAGATTTAGAGTTTATATTAGATGTCATTTCTGCTTGCAGAAATCCAATTAAATAATTAGAAGTAGATTTATGGTGGTGTATTATTTACTTATGGTTAGTGTTTCATTTAAGAAAATCAATTAACAGTAATTAAAAATCACTATTTCCTTAAAAATGCACATTTTTTAGATATGTTAGTATGACAATATAATGCATTATTTTTTTATAAAGTGTATATGCAGTTTAAAGATATAATAAGTATATTGTTATTTTTTTTACTGTTTACACATATCTATGTTCAAGTCACCAATATTCCAAGATACCCTATTGATGTAGTTTACATTAAAATAATGAACTAGTAAAGTGAAAGTTAAAAGAAATGGTAAAAATATTTTTTAAAAAAATCAGGATTTTTTTTTTTTAAATGTCTTAGATTCATTTATTGATAAATATTACAATCTGCCACACAGTTGTGGGCAATAGGGAATAGTGATGAATGATCTCATACATACTAAAATAAATAAAAGAAAAAAAAATA
>NW_027116139.1:335802-344031 GCF_000696795.3 Halyomorpha halys
GAATGGCTAGTTCTTCGGCTTTATCTTTGTCGGATGCTGCCCATGTGCTATCATTTCATCGAAGGGGGTGGGAAATATGTTTGGATTTTAGGATTCTTTTGGTCATGTTCCAGAGGAAATTGTCATGAGAAGAAAGGGAAGAGAGGTAGGAATTGAAGGACTCGGATCGATGGTTGGACAATTCTCTCATAATGAGTTTACAGTAATGGTTATATGTGCGATGATCAGAAGGATGTCTTGAGCGTTCCCATAATGTTCTGTACTGGCGCTTGGTTTGAATGAGGTCTTTGAGATGTTGTGGTTGAGGATTTGTCTTGCGTTTACTGGGGACATTATAGGGTGAGGAGGCAGACCACACAGCTTGTTGGATAAGGTTTGAGAAAGAATGGACTGCGTCATCTAGGTTTTCAGGGGTTTTTAGGGAAACTTTAAGATCGATTTGGTCTGTTAAGATTCAGCGGAAGGAATTCCAGTTTACTGGGCCCCTTATGAATGAGGGTGGTGGTAGTACAGGAATTGGGGATATGGAGATAGTTAGGATTAGTGGACTATGATCTGAAGATAGGTTATCGAGGCGTGAAAGGGAAGTGTTCAGAGGGAAAAAATCAGGATTAGCCAATTATTTATCTTTAGTGAAGCAATAGATTCAGAAGGAAAAGTAATGTCGTAAGACAATTCCCTTGAGGAAAGTTAGTGCTTATTTCTTTCAATGTAAGTTTATTGATTTTATTTGTGCTAAGTATTAATTTCACGCTGAAGATCATTGATGAATTCTTCTTAATATTGTTTCTAATATCCTTAAGTTAATCCTGATGTATTCATTTGTCCTTATTATTATATATTTTTCCCTATTTTTTTATTTAATTAATCATTGTCAGTGCCATCTCTTGTTGATCAGGTCATTATTCAGTTTATTCAGAATGATGCAGTATATTTAATTGCTAAATTTTGCTGTAACAATTAATATAATTAATTAATATTCACTAAATAATATCTCCCAAATTTAATGGCCAAAAATTTAGGGGAAGCTACACCAATAATGGAAGAAGAAGTTGCTTATATTTTGAAAAAACTCAAATTCCAGAAGACTCCGGGGCCGGACAACATCAGTAATGAAATTGTAAAAGCAGGAGAGAATATTCTAATTAAAGAACTAACAAAATTGTTTAATTTGATTCTTGAGCAAGAAGCAATACCTAAAAAATGGAAAATCTCAAAAATAATTCTACTGTATAAAAAAGGCAACAAGTATGATATAAAGAATTATTGACCTATCTTCCTCTGTTCTACTATGTCAAAAGTTTTCACCAGTGTTCTCAATCAACGGCTAACAAAAAAAATAATGGAATGTGTTAAGGAAGAAGAAACAGGTTTTAGGAAGGGATTTTCGACAGTGGACCACATTCATACTGTAAACCAAATCATCGAGAAAGAAAATGAATATAACTTTTCTCTATATCTCTGTTTCCTTGGCGGAATTGAACGATGGAAAGAAAATTTATAGAAGTTAATGTTTTGGCAAGTATTATATAAAATTATTAGGAAATTATTTTAATTATTATACAAGAATTAGTTTACATATTAAAAGTTAAATATGAGATTAATTATTTATTTTATGATTGTTTGAGAGTGGTTTATTTTATTATCAATTTACACAATTTTGATCTTTTTTACTCTCAACCTTTATTCTTTAATAACTTTCCAACATTTCGACCCTCAGGCCATTCTAAAGGATACAAACTTCAATATTGATGTCATTATTTTTTTAAAATCTCAATTTGCAGGCTAATTGCCCTTGTCACATATAACTTTTTTCTATATCCTAAATTTAAAAATCCTTTTTTACAAACAACTTCTCCTCTTTCACTTATATTTATGACTTAAAATCAGGAACCTACCTTCAACAGTTGAAGAATGAGGTTGAGAGTAAAAAGTTGTGTAAGTTGATAATAAGTTAAATATGTTTCAGAAGGATTTCAAAAGTTTTAGTATACATGTGGAGATGGAAAAAGGTGTCAGTGAATTAAAGAACACAAATAAATGAAACTTGTTTCAGTGTGTAAAAGTATTTTATTTCTATCTTCTTAAATGTTTATATTGTATTTTGTATGATTTTAATTTGTTGCATAAATAAAAGGCTATTTTATTTCATTTCAAATAATATCTCAATCATCCATATTTTTTATTCAATACCTGATTGGCCTTATTCCATGTTGCATAAGGACCATTGCATGGTGGGGCTCAGATGGTTGATATAATAGTTAGATTTTTTGTATTTATTTTTTTTTTACTCTATAAGTAAATAATAAAAAATATATTGATTGTAGGAAGATGGTTAGGGTGGAAATAAAAAAAAGGTACTCTAAATAGTAGAAAAAAAAATTTAATTTGTCTTCTTGGTTACTTCTTAGGACCAAGTGGTTTTATGTTTCATTTTGTGCTGCATACGCAAGGGTTTTTTATTTCATTCTAAGGTGCTCATGACCATTTTTACATGATGTTCTTCTAATCTATTTTTTTTTTAAATTAGTTAAATGTTGTTGGTGAGAGTTCACCTTCCTGTCTAAGACCTGTTCTGACAAAGGCATCTGAAACTTCTTGCATCTCCGCATTTCTATGTACTTTTGTCAGACAGTCTCATTAACTTCCTGAGGATCTCAGCTAAGCCATGATCTTCCAAAGACCATTCCTGTCTACAGAATCAGAGGCTGCTTTGAAATCGACAAATAAGGTATGCACATCCTGATGTACTTCCCATCATTTTTTGTTTTTCTAGATATTATATTAAAATTGTAATAAAATATCAAACTATAATTTAATTAATTACCTAAATCAAAATATATATAACATTTTTGTCCATATTATTTGAATCAAACAAACATCCATTTGACAGTTATGATCCATAAAAAAAAAATGAAAATAGAACTTTTTTGGTGCACTCTAAGGGAGAAACATTTAAAACATGAAATTTACTATACTAATAGAAATTATTTTGGTTAATTCTTTAGGAAAATTGTATACTATGTTTAAATTTTCAGTAATTGTTGTAACTTATGCTATGTATCGAAGTTTTTACATTCCGACAACAACAATATGGTAAATATTGTTATATGATTTAGCCCTGGATACCCCTTTCAACACACACAGGGGCACTTGTGTTTGTATCCCACATTAGTCTTCTATACCAGTTGTTGATACCTGGGGTAAAAGGTTTTAAGGCAGGTAAAGACCGAAAGTGATCATTTCTGTTTCCCACCCCCTTTCAGGGCTGCTCACCTAGTGGGTGTGGAAACATGATAGCCAATGAGAAAATAAGATTTTCAAAAGGTGATGCCCCTTTTTGAAACAAGTGGGGCAGAAGTAAAGAGAACAGATTGAAGACAAAGATACAGAAGTGAGAAAACCAAACAGAGGGAAGTTGGAGTTTGACTAGACGAAGTCCTAAGAACAGCTATGAGACACCATCTCTTATGAACAAGATGACACTTACGTTACTACACAAAATGGCATGAATCAACCAACTCAGCACTCATTCAGATTTATATATATTAGGTAATAATGTAATTATCATATTTTATGGCAAACCATTTATCTGAATCATTTCAATCATTTTAATAACATCATTTATCAATAATTGTAAATAAATACTTAGTTTCCTAATGTGTGGTTTACTATTATATTAAACAGTACCACCCGTTATTATATTATATAATTAATGGTAACAACATTTTATAAATATAAAGGCATTTAATTGGTAAACACACAAAAAGCCTTTGAAAAAGAATCCAATTATAATAATATTTTGCAGGACTCAATATAAATTAATTAACATATTTTTGGATAATTGCCTTCAGTGATTATCCTGGCATTCCGACTAAATCCCGAGACAATACATAACACTTCTTACATTTGTTATTTCTTTGTGTAAATTGTACATTGTATAAACATAATAAAAGGTAAAAAATCACAAATTTAATGAATTAGGTTACATATTAAAAGTTAAATATGTTTCAGAAGGAGTTGAAAGTTTTAGTATACATGTGGAGATGGAAAAAGGTGTCAGTGAATTAAAGAACACAAATAAATGAAACTTGTTTCACTGTGTAAACCTATTTTATTTCTAGTACATATATATATTAAAATTGGTCAATTCCGAGGTGTTAAACTAATGTTAGGTCCTTTTTCACAGCGAAGAAGCATTTCTGGATTGAGTACCATATCTTGCTCAGATTTTATTTTGTAATTCAATACCAGATTAGAAATGATCACCTTCATTTCAAGCATTGCAAATTTTTGACCTGAAATATGAATAAAATTTAAATAATTTTACATTTATATTAAATAGTTTCTTTATTTTATCACAATCTGTTAAAAATGTGATAGAGTTAAAATAATGGTAGGTGAACACATACCAACTAATAATAAAGGATTTTTTTCCTATTAATAGGTAGTGTGTGTATGTATAGGTTCTAAGATTTAAATTTAAAGTTAAATACTCAACTAACCAATCCATTCTTCTTTTCAAATCATTTAATCTAATCAGAGCTCCTTTTCTTTGGAGAAACTGTGAAAACTTTCTTTAAACATTGATTAAGTGTATATTTAAAATTCACTCTTCAATAGCTAATTTTATTTTAGTATATAAAAATTATTGGTTTGGAAATGAACACTTCTATAATATTTCTTATAACGCTTTTGGCTGTTAGGTTTCTGTGATCAAAAAGTATTAGGATTAGACTGATTTTAATGGTTGTATACATAATACAAGTGAAATAGATTGTATGTAATAATTATAACAAAATTTAAGTCATAAAAATAACCTTATCCAGTTAAAGTCTATGAAAATAAATTCCAAAATTTTGCACATTATTATTATCATAGTGTATGTAAAGTTGATAATTGTGACAATTATTTTTAATGTATTTATAATGGTCAAAATGAGTTTGGAAATGAATATACCTAATCAAACTTTTAATATTTAAAAAAATTATTTTTTGTTTGGAACTTGTGATAGAGTTTTAAGCAGGATCAGATGGAGAAAGTTGGAGGCTTGGTACTAACAATAATACTAATATTTTACTGTGTATAAAAGATTACCTATGCAGTTCCTAGGCCCTGCTGAGAATGGTAAATAAGCGAATTGGTGTTTTTGTGGCTCAAGGAATCTATCGGGATTGAATCTTTCTGCATCTGGAAATAGATCTTCTCTCCGATGTAACTCATAAATAGCCAGTATGATATGTGTTCCCTTAGGAACTAGGATGCCACCTGGAAAATAATACCTTTATGTTTTTGTATATGAATATTTGGGGAAGCTGATGTGTTCCAAAGTTGTAATACAAAAGACATTGTTAGAATTTTTAAGATTGAGTTAATTACAACAAGTATAAATAATAGAACTCCACTGAAGTTAAGGGATCATTGAATGAATTAATTTATTATACTATTCATGTAGTAAATACCTTCTTATTCTATTGCAGTATTTAATAACTTAAGAATATTTTAAATATTGATCTAAGTTTTAAACATTTTACTATTTTAATTCATTTATCATGTTTGTGTTTTGTTATAGCTTAAATATTATAGTAAATGTTGTGCTAAAAGCTAACTTATTAATACTTGTTAGGAAACTTCTTATCACCGAGTACTGAAAGAAAAAACTATAGTTGAAATATGTACCCCAATAACTCATTATGGTATCCTTATAGGGTTGGACAGATTTTTTCCTTTATTTAATATGTCACACAACTGGTTTATCTTAAGAGCTCTAGTTTTCTTAGAAAACACCATAAATTTATTGTGGTATTAATTATACAATCAGTTATATTATAGAACAAAATTTTATAAATTTGGTTGCGTCAAACCAACTTTTCCTTGGAAGACTTTGGTCACTCAATCAAAATCTTTCAATTGGATAATTACTTCTAATACTTTTATAAAATAAAAAAACAAGTGGTTTTAATTAATCATATATTTTTTGCAGTTTCAGTTTTGAAAAATTGTTGGATCTTAAGTAATTGAGTTGATATTTCTGTTATTGTCTATTGTAACAATAACTATGACGGAAAACTTCAAGAATATGAGTTAGAGTAGAAATGGGAAAGTACAAAGCTGCTGAAAAGTTAATAGTACTCATAACTCTATTTACACACAGATGTAAGAACATTAGAGGGATAAATTAAATTACCAAAGATGAGGTAAATTTCTTGTTCATGAAGATACTTACTTGATTTAAGGAAAATATCTTCAGTAGCCTCTCGTGAGAAGGTTGGAACTGATGGATACAGTCTTAAACTCTCTTTAATTACTCGTTCCAAATAGAACATTTCACTATAGTCCTCTATTGATGGTTCTTCTTTACCTTGAAGAATATTTGACACTTCATGATACAATTTTTCCTGTGAATTTATTGATTTGTTAATATTTTCATTGTTAGAGGAACATATTTAAAGATAATTTTTTTTTTCATCTTAAATTATATTATTGATTAAATAAAATAATAAAAACTTCAAATACCTGTACATCTAGATGGGTTCCGAGAAGCCAAGTTGTAAAAGTTAAAGACATAGTTGTTGTATCATGGCCCTAAAAATTATTTAAGCATTATTATTATTGTTTACAAAGATCTTTGAATGATGAATATTTATCTTAATTTTATCAAATATGAGTAATTCTTTTAATTTATTTTGTAGAAATGATACATTTGCATGGAGTCAATGATTGACTATTTGGAGCATTATTTATACTGAGCTAAATATAGCCATGAGAAAGGTGAAGGTCCTGATATTTCAGAATCTTGTAGCTAGCCTTTCAAGAGTCATCATTTTCATGGAAAGGCTATGGTAAAGGTATAGTACAAGAAAACATGACTTCTATCATTGATATTGCCTAGCAGTTTTCAGTATGATATTGAAGAAAGAATCTAGTAAGAGAGAATCAGCTACAGCAATACCCCCAGCAGAAAAAAAGAGGTTGGATTTAACATTTTCATCTTGGATTTAACATTCTAAGCACAAGAATAGTTAATTTTTTTTAGACTTATGTTCAAGCTCTAGCATATTCGATTAGAGAAGTTTGTCGGGGGTGTGCGGTCAGCAAAGAACAACATAAATATCAAAATAATATTTATTTATAAAATAAAATATGGTTTTGTTTATTTATGTTGTTCTTTGCTGACCGCACATCCCCGACAAACTTCTCCAATCAGTAATCTACAGTCAACTATCTACACCTTATTCTAACATATTCGATTATGAAATAGGTGGAACTGAAGATACAAACACAAAGTCATATGTTTTAATTAGAGAAGATTTTGAAATTCGGAAATACTGCATCAGTAGTGGAGATAGTATATTAGCATAATTAAGTGTAGAGAAATCAATGAAGACGAAACACTCTGAGTGTCAGATGTTTTCAACTATTGCAGAGTGATCATTTATGTCAAATTTTATTTTATTACCTGAAAAGCTAGAATTTTGTGTAGTCATCAACATTAGATATTATTACATTAGTCTTTGTTATTGCATAGTCTACATTCAAAACATCCTTTAAATTGCTGTTACTTACATTGTTTGTGGATACTTCAGTGAGCCTCATATATTTTTGTACTCAACATATGAGCATATCTTTTCTATTTTCGATATGAGTGGAAGTTTCATGTCAGGTAGATAATAGTTTAAGTTGTATTTTTTCTTGTTAATATCGCTGTGACTAAGCAGAAGTTTTCTGTGTCCAGGTACATATCAAGTAGTAAAGTAATTGATATAAAATACAGACCCTTGCCTATTTAATAAAACGAAGATGGAAGAAAATATAAAAGTTTCAATTTTGTGTAGGTCACAAATGGAATAGCCATATCAAGATATGAGTCAAGTAATTGAATTTTAAACTAAATTTTTAAAAAGAGCGGTTTTAATCAATTTAATACATTTCTAGTGATATTCTTTCTTTTACAACTGTGGTATAAAAAATTTATTTTTGTCTGGAAATTAGAAATATAATTACAAAATATTTCTGAAATTTTATCATTGAGAAACTTACCTCGAACATAAATGTGATAACTTCATCTTGTACATCTTGATCAGTTCTGAAAGCTGGAGCATTATTCTGTTTCATTTCAAGGAGAAGTTGTAAAAAAGCTGTCTTTTTCTTTATACCTATCAAGATTAAAATTTTATAAATGTTTTTCACAATAAACTATATAAGTAGTGGTAAAAGTAATATTTTAAC
>NW_027116140.1:0-1579 GCF_000696795.3 Halyomorpha halys
TGAACCTAAATAAATTTTTAACTACAGTTTTAAGCTCAGCGTATATTATAGAATAAATGTAAACAATTATTATAATAAAAAAATGTCTTACAACATGGTGTTAATAATTAGAAATTTTTTAATCAGTCTACTGCCACATCAGATTTGGAAAAAAAACAACTTATGGACTTATAACATGGACACGATTATTCATAAATTGCATTACTTATTAATTTTTAATTATTTATTAATAAATACTAAAAACATTTGCAATTGATTTAAGATATGTGAAATATGATCAGTAAATTTTCAATTTTTTTTTCATTCAATATAACTAGTTACAACTTACAACCTTTAGTGGTCATAAACTCCAATTGGAGAAATTTAGTTTTATTAATTTGAAATTTTTAACAGTTCCAGTTCATAGTTGATATAATCGATTACCACTGTTTAACATCGCATCTTATATATTTTATAACATATTCTAAGAGAAAACGTATATTGTGTTTGAAAATAGGAACAATAGTTTTTTCGTCAAATTTTCAAACAAAAATATTTTTTTTTTACTAGTTTACCCTTATATGATTTTGGTAGTTCTTTTCTTAGAATATATAGCCTTAAATTGCCTCATCTTTCGATTCCTAGATATTTACTTAATTTTTAAAAGCGGTGCGAAGTCTCTCTACGTATCCCTACATATTGTTCTTCTTTTTAGCTATGAGATTATCTATATAGACATCGACACAGTGTTATTTTGTGTTAAACTAGTGTTATTTTCTTTTATTTATCATAGATGGATGATATGAATTCCAGACTTTTCTGATACCTTTGAGTTGATCAAAAGTGTAGTAAAACAAAAAAAAATCTCGTGCAAAGTATCCCTCTTTTACAGTATTATAATCTTCATGTTACTCCCAAATATTTTATTTTGTGTTTTTGATTCCTCTTGGCTACCTTGAACTATTATATTCTTTCTTAATAAATATGATTTACTCATATAGTTGGTTTATTCATTATTGCTACATTATTATTATTAGATAACTAATGTGCGGACTTACATTATCTATTGTTATATTTTTTCTTCGATTGAAAACCTCCAACAACAAAAATTATTCTGTTCAAATTTCTTTAAGCCTGTATTTTCTCGCTTGACATTTCTCCTCCTAAAATTGACCTCAAAAAGATATCGGTCATCATTCTGTCAATGGCTTATTTAGTTTATAAATAGATTTGGTAGCTTACAAAATGAATCTTGTTAGTCAAAGGTCAAAGATATTTAGTTTCTGTTATCGGACTGGGCCCATTAAGTTGGGACTGTTGGCCAGTTCAGTCTTGATTAGTGTTGATCGGTTTTGAGCCAAACACAATTAACTGCTGGAACATTAAGCTCTTCCATTAATAGTCCCAATCCCATCTCTCTATCTAAATATCTATAATGCATTATCTTTCTATTTTGAAATATTATAAATAGAACTTATAGAATGGATTTCTGGGTGAAACAGTCAAAAAGGTATTCCATTATCTAAATCCTGCTTTCTAAACATAAGTTGTTTTTTTTCCAAATCTGATGTGGCAGTAGACATTTTTTATTATAATAATT
>NW_027116140.1:4021-4897 GCF_000696795.3 Halyomorpha halys
TTATTTAAAAAAAATATTAAGGAATAGCTACATTCCTACGTTATATTCATAATTTTTTTTTTTTTAAATTTTGTAAATACATATTATAATTTAAATAAATCTAATGCGCATAAATTATTATTAAATTGATAACTTGTTTTTAAACTCTCGATGCATTGTTGATAATATTATGTTAAAAAATAAGTTATCTTTATTAAGTTTAAAATGAATGTGGAAAGATTTGTTGTTAAATATTCGTTGATAATAAGAGTTAATAAAAAAAAAAATAGAAACTGACATAAAATTCTTTTAATAAACACAGAACATAATACATTTGCTATAAATCAAATATGTACCCATAAATTTACCGATTGCGTTAAAGTTATAAGTTCAAGTTCATGAGTTTCATTGATGTAATTAGATATAATAAATGAAAAATTTCCTTATTTATAGTTTTTATATATTTTATTTCAATAAATCTAATTACAACCTGGGGTTTCACCCTGGGGTTTAAACCTGGGTTTTCCTCAGGTATCAACGAATAAATCCACAATATATATGCTTATAAAAATTTTTAAATATACCACAATATCTTTTTTAAATTTTAAAAACAATTACCTTATTAAACATATCTTTTAATATCGCATTTTATGTTCTTCTTATTGATCTTGAAATATTAAAAATAAACACATTGTTAATTATATAAAACATTAATAACTAAAAATTTAAATATAATTATAAATAAGGAAATCGAAGCTTTAATTAACCTTCATGAAACCAGATTATCTTTATCATTGGTAACAAGCTAAGTCAATTCTCTCCTATGTCTGTTCTACAAAAGATGACTAATCTATCAACAATATTTTTTAAACTATAATAAATCAACATACTAATTTA